>NC_143044.1:24842500-25022500 GCF_057628025.1 Oncorhynchus mykiss | reverse complement strand
TTAAAATCCTCCCCATGAAGTTCCATTCTGTGGCGGTTGATAGCTAATGAGTATCATGGCTGACTGTTTCCAGTAGCAACTCTGATGAGATGTTTGTGTTCAGAGGCAAATTGCATTTGTTGTTTTGTCATTCCAATTACCACAGAGTCGGACGCTTTCTCTCTCTCTACTGGAGAGAGAAACACACAGCCAGCCAGAGCTCTCTTTGCTCTCAACATTAACTCAGGCAATATTGAACACAATAAATGGAAAATTACCTCATTTTAAAAGCAAATTTGTGTCTGAAACCGAGGGATATTCAAATCAAATCACATTTTATTGGTCGCAGACACATATTTAGCAGATGTTATTGCGGGTGTAACAAAATGCTTGTAAACAGGTTCTTAACTATCTTTATTCAATGGTTAGATCTCTCTGATGTGGAGTCTAGTAAAAAGTCCTCACCTTTGACCTTAGGCATACATGATAGTATGACGTAGCGCTAATCTTAGTACCTGAGATGATTTGGTCATTTCCATGTTAACTCACGCAGCTCCATTCCAAATCAGTCACACTGTATCTGGTGATGATGCTGCTGCTAACTTAGCGTCCTAATGATTGGACCAGTTGTTTTTGTTTTTAATTTGATTTGTAGGATAACTGCTTTTGACATGAGACCCTCTTGGAAACAAGCTGATTCATCTCAATGTGTTTCATCCCACACATATTGCAAGTTGAAATGGTAATGAATAAATGATGACTTTGCGCGCGTGTACATGAAAGAATGTAAACCATGTTAGAGGACACCCTTTTCTGTTTACACCATAGATATACACTACCGTTCAAAAGTTTGGGGTCACTTAGACATTTCCTTGTTTTTGAAAGAAAAGCACAATTTTTGTCCGTTTAAAATAACATAAAATTGATCAGAATTACAGTGTAAACATTGTTAATGTTGTAAATGACTATTGTAGCTGGAAACAGCAGGTTTTTTAATTGAATATCTACATAGGCGTACAGAGGCCCATTATCAGCAACCATCACTCCTGTGTTCCATTGGCATGTTGTGTTAGCTAATCCAAGTTAATAATTTTAAAAGACTAATTGATCATTAGAAAACCCTCATGCAATTATGTTAGCATGGCTGAAAACTGTTGTCCTGATTTAAAGAAGCAATAAAACTGGCCTTCTTTAGAGTAGTTGAGCATCAACGGCTGGCCATGCCTTCCTCCTGGCTACTCCAACCTCAGCCAACAGCCCCCCCCCCCCCCCCGCAGCTACTCGCCCACTCCTCCCCAGCTTCTCCTTTACCCAAATCCAGATAGCAGATGTTCTGAAAGAGCTGCAAAACCTGGACCCGTACAAATCAGCTGGGCTTGACAATCTGGACCCTCTATTTCTGAAACTGTCCGCCGCCATTGTCGCAACCCCTATTACCAGCCTGTTCAACCTCTCCTTCGTATCATCTGAGATCCCCAAGGTTTGGAAAGCTGCCGCGGTCATCCCCCTCTTCAAAGGGGGAGACACCCTGGACCCAAACTGTTACAGACCTATATCCATCCTGCCCTGCATATCTATGGTCTTCGAAAACCAAGTCAACAAACAGATCACTGACCATCTCGAATCCCACCGTACCTTCTCCGCTGTGCAATCCGGTTTCCGAGCCGGTCATAGGTGCACCTCAGCCACGCTCAAGGTACTAAACGATATCATAACCGCCATCGATAAAAGACAGTACTGTGCAGCCGCCTTCATCAACCAGGCCAAGGCTTTCGACTCTGTCAATCACCATATTCTTATCGGCAGACTCCGTAGCCTCGGTTTTTCTAATGACTACCTTGTCTGGTTCACCAACTACTTTGCAGACAGAGTTCAGTGTGTCAAATCGGAGGGCATGTTGTCCGGTCCTCTGGCAGTCTCTATGGGGTTACCACAGGGTTCAATTCTAGGGCCGACTCTTTTCTCGGTATATATCAATGATGTTGCTCTTGCTGCGGGCGATTCCCTGATCCACCTCTACGCAGACGACACCATTCTGTATACTTCTGGCCCTTCCTTGGACACTGTGCTATCTAACCTCCAAATGAGCTTCAATGCCATACAACACTCCTTCCGTGGCCTCCAACTGCTCTTAAACGCTAGTAAAACCAAATGCATGCTTTTCAACCATTCTCTAGTTGGACGTGCGGGTGCAGGCAGCATCACCACCCTGGATGGTTCCGACCTAGAATATGTGGACAACTATAAATACCTAGGTGTATGGCTAGACTGCAAACTCTCCTTCCAGACTCATATCAAACATCGGCAATCCAAAATCAAATGTAGTGTTGGCTTTCTATTTCGCGACAAAGCCTCCTTCACTCACGCCGCAAAACTTACCCTAGTAAAACTGACTATCCTACCGATCCTCGACTTCGGCGATGTCATCTACAAAATAGCTTCCAATACTCTACTCAGCAAACTGGATGCAGTTTATCACAGTGCCATCCGTTTTGTTACTAAAGCACCTTATACCACCCACCACTGCGACCTGTATGCTGTAGTCGGCTGGCCCTCGCTACATGTTTGTCGCCAGACCCACTGGCTCCAGGTCATCTACAAGTCCATGCTAGGTAAAGCTCCGCCTTATCTCAGTTCATTGGTCACGATGGCAACACCCACCCGTAGCACGCGCTCCAGCAGGTGTATCTTACTGATCATCCCTAAAGCCAAAACCTAATTTGGCCGCCTTTCCTTCCAGTTCTCTGCTGCCTGCGACTGGAACGAATTGCAAAAATCTCTGAAGTTGAAGACTTTTATCTCCCAAAAACAACTTTAAACATCTGCTATCTGAGCAGCTAACCGATCGCTGCAGCTGTACATAGTCCATCTGTAAATAGCCCACCCATACTGTTTTTTATTTTATTTACTTTTCTGCTCTTTTGCACACCAGTATCTCTACCTGCACATCTGATCATTTATCACTCCAGTGTTAATCTGCTAAATTGTAATTATTCCCTCCTATAGCCTATTTATTGCCTACCTCCTCATCTTTTGCACACAGTGTATATAGATTTTTTTTTCTACTATATTATTGACTTGTTTATTGTTTACTCCATGTGTAACTGTGTGTAACTGTGTTGTCTGTTCACACTGCTATGCTTTATCTTGGCCAGATCGCAGTTGCAAATGAGAACTTGTTCTCAACTAGCCTACCTGATTAAATAAAGGTGAAATAAATACAAAAATAAAAATCAGGAGCATTTGTCTTAGTGTTGAAGTGTGTCCCTGGCTATCAGTCAGTAAAAAAACTAGGACATTGTGCTGTCTGGTTTGCTTAATATAAGGAATTTGAAATGGTTTATACTTTTTATTTTGATACATAAGTACATTTTAGCATCCCTTGGTCTTCCTCCGCCTGTCAATGTGTGTGTGTGTGTGTGTGTGTGTGTGTGTGTGTGTGTGTGTGTGCATGGTTACTGAACATTTAGTATGTCCATCACAACTGTCAGCTTTTAGCCTTTGCTGGACAATAATTCGAAGTATACGACTGTCTCAATCAACTGCTGTTCACAGCTTAACGTTGGCAATGACACATAGTGTTGGCTAAAAATAATAACACTGAACATTGCTGTGGAAGCAGATAATCCCGTGTATTTTGTGTGAGACTGTGTGTGCGCCCATGTATTTGTGAGAGTCTGCGTGTGTCAGTGTCTGTCTCCCTTTCCCTACTATACCTTACACTTGACCAGTTGTTGTATGTGTCCCATATGGCACCATATTCCCTATGTAGTGCACTACTTCTGACTAGGGCCCATCCACTACATAGGGAATAGGGTGCCATTTGGGACAGATCCGTTGTCTCCTGCTAAAGTCCTGTATTTTGGCCCTAATCCCACCCCGTAGTAAACAACTGTCGATTTGGGAGGACCAGGATATTCTAATTAAGAGGAAAACAGACAGATAAGTCATTTTTTTTTCTTTTTTTGTATCCTGCATCCATCCACCCTCATCCATCCGCAGTCATCCCTCCCCACAGTCAACCATCCGCAGTCATCCCTCCCCACAGTCAACCATCCGCAGTCATCCCTCCCCACAGTCAACCATCCGCAGTCATCCCTCCCCACAGTCAACCATCCGCAGTCATCCCTCCCCACAGTCAACCATCCGCAGTCATCCCTCCCCACAGTCAACCATCCGCAGTCATCCCTCCCCACAGTCAACCATCCGCAGTCATCCCTCCCCACAGTCAACCATCCGCAGTCATCCCTCCCCACAGTCAACCATCCAGTCATCCCTCCCTACAGTCAACCATCCAGTCATCCCTCCCTACAGTCAACCATCCAGTCATCCCTCCCTACAGTCAACCATCCGCAGTCATCCATCCCCACAGTCAACATCCGCAGTCATCCCTCCCCGCAGTCATCCCTCCCCACAGTCAACCATCCGCAGTCATCCCTCCCCACAGTCAACCATCCGCAGTCATCCCTCCCCACAGTCAACCATCCAGTCACCCCTCCCCACAGTCAACCATCCGCAGTCACCCCTCCCCACAGTCAACCATCCGCAGTCACCCCTCCCCACAGTCAACCATCCGCAGTCACCCCTCCCCACAGTCAACCATCCGCAGTCATCCCTCCCCACAGTCAACCATCCGCAGTCATCCCTCCCCACAGTCAACCATCCGCAGTCATCCCTCCCGACAGTCAACCATCCGCAGTCATCCCTCCCCACAGTCAACCATCCGCAGTCATCCCTCCCCACAGTCAACCATCCGCAGTCATCCCTCCCCACAGTCAACCATCCGCAGTCATCCCTCCCCACAGTCAACCATCCGCAGTCATCCCTCATTTTCTGTTTTTCTTTTGCATGTGATCATTGCAGCAAGAGAGAGAGGGTTTCCTTCGGCAGATTGACCTGCATGATGTGACTATGGGTACATAGTTCTAATTGAGCAGGTTAAGACTACATGTCAGTTGTACTGTCTCACAGCCAGACATGGTCACGGGAGGGTACTGACCCGTAGAACACACACACACACACACACACACACAGTACTAGGCCCTTGCAGTGTCTGGTTACTTTCCTTCTGCGTAATGTTTTTTCAGGCATGCCAGAGTCTTCCCATTCTGTCAATGTTGAGCGCGGTTTTAAATAGACACTGGGTATTTGAAACAGCTTAGTTGCAAGTGAAACACACGTGATTTAATTAGTGGCTGTCAGTTTGGGCCATTCTAGAGGTCCCTGGATATTTTCCATCATGAAGTTAGTTGAGCCAGTGTTTGTAGTTTACCGTCTCTGACTGTCTCTGTCTCTTCATCTGTGTGTGTATTTATCCATTTGTGGATCATCGATTTAATAGGCCGTACTGTAGAATTTAATTGTGCGAGCTGTTGACAAGTCGCTCGATTCACTGAATCTCTAACTATATTCTGTTAATTTGTGTCAGTGTAATACATCTAGTCTAGGAAACCATACTGTCACCATGTACTGTATAAATACATACACCATGTTTCCCCTTCAACCCAACCTTCTGCTACAGGAATGTGAGTAAGCCTAAGCCATACTCAACCTGCCAGGACTCAAACCTGATGGTCTCAACCCTCGGATGACACCCTATCCACTGTCCCAAGACCGTTAACACCCTCGGAAGTGCTCCTACTGCAGTTACCGAGGCTAGGGTCATTACAAAGTCATCCACATATAATAATCCAATCTAAATGTGAGTATTTGGTATTTATTAAGATCCCCATTCACTGCTGTAAAAGCAGCAGCTACTTGTCCTGGGGTCCACATGAAACATTACCTAATACATAGTACAGAACATTATTAGTCAAGGACTGGAATACGTACATTTAAAATGTTACACACAGCCTACATATCAGTACATATACACTATCTAGGTCTAATACATAATACATAGTACAGAACATTAGTCCAGGACTGGAATACATTTTAAATGTTACACACAGCCTACATATCAGTACATATACACTATCTAGGTCTAATACATAATACATAGTACAGAACATTAGTCCAGGACTGGAATACATACATTTTAAATGTTACACACAGCCTACATATCAGTACATATACACTATATAGGTCTAATACATAATACATAGTACAGAACATTAGTCCAGGACTGGAATACGTACATTTTAAATGTCACACACAGCCTACATATCAGTACATATACACTATCTAGGTCTAATACATAATACATAGTACAGAACATTATTAGTCAAGGACTGGAATACATTTTAAATGTCACATACAGCCTACATATCAGTACATATACACTATCTAGGTCTAATACATAATACATAGTACAGAACATTAGTCCAGGACTGGAATACATACATTTTAAATGTCACATAGCCTACATATCAGTACATATACACTATCTAGGTCTAATACATAATACATAGTACAGAACATTATTAGTCAAGGACTGGAATACATTTTAAATGTCACACACAGCCTACATATCAGTACATATACACTATCTAGGTCTAATACATAATACATAGTACAGAACATTATTAGTCAAGGACTGGAATACATACATTTTAAATGTCACATAGCCTACATATTATTACATTCACACTATCTAGGTCTAATACATAATACATAGTACAGAACATTAGTCCAGGACTGGAATACATACATTTTAAATGTCACATAGCCTACAAATTATTACATTCACACTATCTAGGTCTAATACATAATACATAGTACAGAACATTAGTCCAGGACTGGAATACATACATTTTAAATGTCACATAGCCTACATATCAGTACATATACACTATCTAGGTCTAATACATAATACATAGTACAGAACATTAGTCCAGGACTGGAATACATACATTTTAAATGTCACATAGCCTACATATTATTACATTTACACTATATAGGTCTAATACATAGTACAGTGCAAATTCCTTTACAATATATGTATACAAGAGGAATCTTAAATGTTCCTGTCCCAGCTCTGTCTCTGACACTGACATTTCTCTGGGACAGGGCTGTTGATGGCCGGTTAAGGTGACATCACACCTCCACTGCAGTAGGATACGTCATGTAAAGTCCAGGCCGGAGGCTAGAGTTTACAAGGTTTCACTTAGTGTTTCTCTCTCCACCACGGCTGAAAATAACCTGATGTTATTCAGCCCCCTGCATTTTCAGAACGTCCTTCCCTAACCCCCCGGTGCACCTTCAACTATTACTTGGACCAGATACCGGAGGAGGAGGTGTCTGTTGTAGTAGTATGGTAAAGTCATGTAGTAATAGGGTAGTTGTATAATGTAGTAATAGGGTAGTAGTATAATGTAGTAATAGGGTAGTAGTATAATGTAGTAGTAATAGGGTAGTAGTATAATGTAGCAGTAATAGGGTAGTAGGCTAATGTAGCAGTAATAGGGTAGTAGGCTAATGTAGTAGTAATAGGGTAGTAGGCTAATGTAGTAGTAATAGGGTAGTAGTATAATGTAGTAGTAATAGGGTAGTAGTCTAATGTAGTAGTAATAGGGTAGTACTGTAGTAGGATACTAATGTAGCAGTAATGTAGTATTATAGTAATGTAGCAATAGTTTAGAAGTATAATATAGTAATGTAGTAAAATGTAGTATGTTATAGTAATGTAGCAATAGTGTAATGTAGGAACAGAGTGGTAGTATAATGTAGTAACAGGGTAGTAGTATAATGTAGTAACATGGTGGTAGTAGTATAATGTAGCAATAGTTTAGTAGTATATTATAGTAATGTAGCAATAGTGTAGTAGGAACAGGGTATTAGTATAATGTAGTAACAGGGTAGTAGTATAATGTAGTAACATGGTGGTACTAGTATAATGTAGCAATAGTTTAGTAGTATATTATAGTAATGTTGCAATAGTGTAGTAGTAACAGGGTATTAGTATAACGTAGTAACAGGGTTAGTAGTAACAGTATAATGTAGTAATATAGCAGTAAGTGTACTAGTATAGTAATGTAGTGATATAGTAATGTAGCAATTGTGTAGTAATAGGGTAGTAGTATAATGTATTAACGTTAATAGGGTAGTAGTATAATGTAGTAATAGGGTAGTAGTATAATGTAGTAATCGTGTACCAGTATAATATTGTAATAGGGTGATAGTAGTATAGTCATGTATTTTAGAGGATTGTAGCTCTCCAGGACCAGGGTAGTAGTATAATGTATTAACGTTAATAGGGTAGTAGTATAATCTAGTAATAGGGTAGTAGTAATAGTGTACCAGTATAATATTGTAACAGGGTGATAGTAGTATAGTCATGTAGTAATAGGGTTCTAGTATAATAGTATGGTCATTTAGCTGAGTCTTTTATCCAAACAGGCTCACAGCTAATAAATATACTGAACAAAAATATAAACGCAACATGCAACAATTTCAAAAATGTTACTGAGTTACTGTTCAAATAAGGAAATCAGTCAATTGAAATAAATGTATTAGGCTGTAATCTATGGATTTCACATGACTGGACAGTGGTGCAGCCATGGGTGGGCCTGGGAGGGCATAGACCCACCCACTTGGGAGTCAGGCCCACACACTGGGGAGCCAAGCCCAGCCAATCAGAGTGACTTTATTACAAACAGAAATACTCCTCAGTTTCATCAGCGGTCCGGGTGACTGGTCTCAGACGATCCCACAGGTGAAGAAGCTGGATGTGGAGGTCCTAGGCTGGCGTGGTTACACATGGTCTGCGGTTGTGTGGCTGGTTGGGCGTACTGCCAAACTTTCTAAAACCACATGGAGCCAGCTTATGGAGAAATTAACATTCAATTTTCTGGCAACACCTCTGGTGTACATTGCTGCAGTCAGCATGCCAATTCCACACTCCCTCAATTTGAGACCTGTATGGCATTGTGTTGTGTGACAACTGCACATTTTAGTGGCCTTTTATCATCCCCAGCATAAGGTGCACTTGTGTAATGATCATGCTGTTTAATCAGCTTCTTGATATGTTACACCTGTCAGGTCTATGGATTATCTTGGAAAATAAGAAATGCTGACTAACAGGGATGTCAACAAATGTGTGCTCAGCATTTTAGAGAAATACGTTTTTTTGTGCGTATGGAACATTTATGGGATCTTTCATTTCATCTCATGAAACATGGGACCAACTCTTTACATGTTGCATTTATATTTTTGTTTGGTGTAAATAAATCTCACCATTGTATGTGTTAGGGATGTGCATCTTTCCCTTTAAATTGTGTGCATGTGCGAGCTGAGCCAAAAGGGAAACTAGGCATCTCACTATCAGAGGGGGCAATGTTTGCTTTTTGTTCCTCCCACGTTTGCTCTGAAATCACCATCACCCACTAATTCATTTGTAATTTCTGCAGATTAAAAGTGTCAGAGCTAGTATTTATTTAAAAAGATAAGACATTATTTTAAAAGATATGACATAGGCAATGAATATATAGCACAACTTTGGATTGCACCCCAGTCTCATAATCAAATGGTTTAGACTATTTGGAAGTTTGACAGACGCTTCTCCTACTTTTAAATATATTTTTCTGACTGATGTAGGCTACAGTTTAGGGTCCCACATACAAATGCACTCATTTTAAACTTTTACTGTATATATGCACATACGTGTCTATGCGGGAATTGAACTCACAACCTTGCCGTTGCTAGCACATCACTCTTCCCAACTAAGCCACACAATGTATCAATAACCCTGTCCTGATCAGGAGTGTGCTGTAGATGTGGTCTGAGGGATGATGTGTAGTGTGCATGCAGTCTGGGGGATGATCAGTAGTGTAGTGTGGATGCGGTCTGGGCGATGATCAGTAGACTGGATGCGGTCTGGGGGATGATCAGTAGACTGGATGCAGTCTGGGGGATGATCAGTAGTGTAGTGTGGATGCGGTCTGGGCGATGATCAGTAGACTGGATGCGGTCTGGGAGATGATCAGTAGTGTAGTGTGGATGCGGTCTGGGCGATGATCAGTAGACTGGATGCGGTCTGGGTGATGATCAGTAGTGTAGTGTGGATGCGGTCTGGGCGTTGATCAGTAGACTGGATGCGGTCTGGGGGATGATCAGTAGACTGGATGCGGTCTGGGGGATGATCAGTAGACTGGATGCGGTCTGGGGGATGATCAGTAGACTGGATGCAGTCTGGGGGATGATCAGTAGTGTAGTGTGGATGCGGTCTGGGCGATGATCAGTAGACTGGATGCGGTCTGGGAGATGATCAGTAGTGTAGTGTGGATGTGGTCTGGGCGATGATCAGTAGACTGGATGCGGTCTGGGTGATGATAAGTAGTGTAGTGTGGATGCGGTCTGGGCGATGATCAGTAGACTGGATGCGGTCTGGGGGATGATCAGTAGACTGGATGCGGTCTGGGGGATGATCAGTAGACTGGATGCGGTCTGGGGGATGATCAGTAGACTGGATGCAGTCTGGGGGATGATCAGTAGTGTAGTGTGGATGCGGTCTGGGCGATGATCAGTAGACTGGATGCGGTCTGGGAGATGATCAGTAGACTGGATGCGGTCTGGGGGATGATCAGTAGTGTAGTGTGGATGCGGTCTGGGTGATGATCAGTAGACTGGATGCGGTCTGGGAGATAATCAGTAGACTGGATGCGGTCTGGGGGATGATCAGTAGACTGGATGCGGTCTGGGGGATGATCAGTAGACTGGATGCAGTCTGGGGGATGATCAGTAGTGTAGTGTGGATGCCGTCTGGGGGATGATCAGTTGTGTAGTGTGGATGCTGTCTGGGGGATGATCAATAGTGTAGTGTGGATGCGGTCTGGGGGATGATCAATAGTGTAGTGTGGATGCATGTAGTGTGGATGCGGTCTGGGGATGATCAGTAGTGTGGATGCGGTCTGGCAGATGATCAGTAGTGTGGATGCGGTCTGACGGATGATCAGTAGTGTGGATGCGGTCTGGGGATGATCAGTAGTCTGGATGTGGTCTGGGGGATGAATCAGTAGACTGGATGCAGTCTGGGGGATGATCAGTAGACTGGATGCGGTCTGGGGGATGATCAGTAGTGTAGTGTGGATGCGGTCTGGGCGATGATCAGTAGACTGGATGCGGTCTGGGAGATGATCAGTAGACTGGATGCGGTCTGGGGGATGATCAGTAGTGTAGTGTGGATGCGGTCTGGGCGATGATCAGTAGACTGGATGCGGTCTGGGAGATAATCAGTAGACTGGATGCGGTCTGGGGGATGATCAGTAGACTGGATGCAGTCTGGGGGATGATCAGTAGTGTAGTGTGGATGCGGTCTGGGGGATGATCAGTTGTGTAGTGTGGATGCGGTCTGGGGGATGATCAATAGTGTAGTGTGGATGCGGTCTGGGGGATGATCAATAGTGTAGTGTGGATGCATGTAGTGTGGATGCGGTCTGGGGATGATCAGTAGTGTGGATGCGGTCTGGCAGATGATCAGTAGTGTGGATGCGGTCTGACGGATGATCAGTAGTGTGGATGCGGTCTGGGGATGATCAGTAGTCTGGATGTGGTCTGGGGGATGAATCAGTAGACTGGATGCAGTCTGGGGGATGATCAGTAGTCTGGATGTGGTCTGGGGGATGATCAATAGTGTAGTGTGGATGTGGTCTGAGGGATGATCAGTAGACTGGATGCAGTCTGGGGGATGATCAGTAGTGTGGATGCGGTCTGGGGGATGATCAGTAGTGTGGATGCAGTCTGGGGGATGATCAGTAGTGTGGATGCAGTCTGGGGGATGATCAGTAGTGTGGATGCAGTCTGGGGGATGATCAGTAGTGTGGATACAGTCTGGGGGATGATCAGTCGTGTGCATGTGGTCTGGGGGATGATCAATAGTATAGTGTGGATGTGGTCTGGGGGATGTTCAGTAGTGTGGATGCGGTCTGGGGGATGATCAGTTGTGTAGTGTGGATGCGGTCTGGGGGATGATCAGTTGTGTAGTATGGATGCGGTCTGGGGGATGATCAATAGTGTAGTGTGGATGCGGTCTGGGGGATGTTCAGTTGTGTAGTATGGATGCGGTCTGGGGGATGATCAATAGTGTAGTGTGGATGCATGTAGTTTGGATGTGGTCTGGGGGATGATCAGCAGTGTGGATGCGGTCTGGGGGATGATCAGCAGTGTGGATGCGGTCTGGGGGATGATCAGTAGTGTGGATGTGGTCTGGGGGTGATCAGCAGTGTGGATGTGGTCTGGGGGATGATCAGCAGTGTCGTGTGGTCTGGGGGATGATCAGTAGTGTGGATGTGGTCTGGGGGATGTTCAGTAGTTTGGATGTGGTCTGGGGGATGATCATCAGTGTGGATGCGGTCTGGGGGATGATCATCAGTGTGGATGCGGTCTGGGGGATGATCAGCAGTGTGGATGTGGTCTGGGGGATGATCAGCAGTGTGGATGCGGTCTGGGGGATGATCAGCAGTGTGGATGCGGTCTGGGGGATGATCAGTAGTGTGGATGTGGTCTGGGGGATGATCAGTAGTGTGGATGTGGTCTGGGGGATGATCAGTAGTGTGGATGTGGTCTGGGGGATGATCAGCAGTGTCGTGTGGATGTGGTCTGGGGGATGTTCAGTAGTGTGGATGTGGTCTGGGGGATGATCAGCAGTGTGGATGCGGTCTGGAGGATGATCAGTAGTGTGGATGCGGTCTGAGGGATGATCAGTAGTGTGGATGCGGTCTGACGGATGATCAGTAGTGTGGATGCGGTCTGGGGATGATCAGTAGTGTGGATGTGGTCTGTGGGATGATCAGCAGTGTGGATGTGGTCTGGGGGATGATCAGCAGTGTGGATGCGGTCTGGGGGATGATCAGTAGTGTGGATGCGGTCTGGGGGATGATCAGTAGTGTGGATGTGGTCTGGGGGGTGATCAGCAGTGTGGATGTGGTCTGGGGGATGATCAGCAGTGTCGTGTGGATGTGGTCTGGGGGATGTTCAGTCGTGTGGATGTGGTCTGGGGGATGATCAGCAGTGTGGATGCGGTCTGGGGGATGATCAGCAGTGTGGATGCGGTCTGGGGGATGATCAGTAGTGTGGATGTGGTCTGGGGGATGATCAGTAGTGTGGATGTGGTCTGGGGGATGTTCAGTAGTTTGGATGTGGTCTGGGGGATGATCATCAGTGTGGATGCGGTCTGGGGGATGATCAGCAGTGTGGATGTGGTCTGGGGGATGATCAGCGGTGTGGTTGCGGTCTGGGGGATGATCAGTAGTGTGGATGTGGTCTGGGGGATGATCAGCAGTGTGGATGTGGTCTGGGGGATGATCAGCAGTGTGGATGTGGTCTGGGGGATGATCAGTAGTGTCGTGTGGATGTGGTCTGGGGGATGTTCAGTAGTGTGGATGTGGTCTGGGGGATGATCAGCAGTGTGGATGCGGTCTGGAGGATGATCAGCAGTGTGGATGTGGTCTGGGGGATGATCAGCAGAGTGAATGTGGTCTGGGGGATGATCAGCAGTGTGGATGTGGTCTGGGGGATGATCAGCAGTGTGGATGTGGTCTGGGGGATGATCAGCAGTGTGGATGTGGTCTGGGAGATGATCAGCAGTGTGGATACGGTCTGGGGAAGATCAGTAGTGTCGTGTGGATGTGGTCTGGGGGATGTTCAGTAGTGTGGATGTGGTCTGGGGGATGATCAGCAGTGTGGATGCGGTCTGACGGATGATCAGTAGTGTGGATGCGGTCTGGGGGATGATCAGTAGTGTGGATGTGGTCTGTGGGATGATCAGCAGTGTGGATGTGGTCTGGGGGATGATCAGCAGTGTGGATGTGGTCTGGGGGATGATCAGCAGTGTGGATGTGGTCTGGGGGATGATCAGTAGTGTGGATGTGGATGCGGTCTGGGGGATGATCAATAGTGTAGTGTGACATGCGGTCTGGGGGAGGAATCAGTAGACTGGATGCAGTCTGGGGGAGGATCAGTAGTCTGGATGTGGTCTGGGGGATGATCAATAGTGGATGTGGTCTGAGGGATTATCAGTAGACTGGATGCAGTCTGGGGGATGATCAGTAGTGTGGATGCGGTCTGGGGGATGATCAGTAGTGTGGATGCGGTCTGGGGGATGATCAGTAGTGTGGATGCAGTCTGGGGGATGATCAGCATTGTGGATGCAGTCTGGGGGAGGATCAGTAGTGTGGATGCAGTCTGGGGGATGATCAGTTGTCTGGATGCAGTCTGGGGGATGATCAGTAGTGTGGATGCAGTCTGGGGGATGATCAGTAGTGTGGATACAGTCTGGGGGATGATCAGTAGTGTGGATGTGGTTTGGGGGATGATCAATAGTATAGTGTGGATGTGGTCTGGGGGATGTTCAGTAGTGTAGTGTGGATGCGGTCTGGGGATGATCAGCAGTGTGGATGCGGTCTTGGGGATGACCAGTAGTGTGGATGAGGTCTGGGGGTTGATCAGCAGTGTGGATGCCGTCTGGGGGATGATCAGCAGTGTGGATGCCGTCTGGGGGATGATCAGTAGTGTAGTGTGGATGCGGTCTGACGGATGATCAGTAGTGTGGATGCGGTCTGACGGATGATCAGTAGTGTGTGGATGCGGTCTGGGGGATGATCAGTAGTGTGGATGCAGTCTGGGGATGATCAGCAGTGTGGATGTGGTCTGGGGGATGATCAGCAGTGTGGATGCCGTCTGGGCGATGATCAGCAGTGTGGATGCCGTCTGGGTGATGATCAGTAGTGTCGTGTGGATGTGGTCTGGGGGATGTTCAGTAGTGTGGATGTGGTCTGGGGGATGATCAGCAGTGTGGATGCGGTCTGGAGGATGATCAGTAGTGTAGTGTGGATGCGGTCTGACGGATGATCAGTAGTGTGGATGCGGTCTGGCGGATGATCAGTAGTGTGTGGATGCGGTCTGGGGGATGATCAGTAGTGTGGATGCAGTCTGGGGATGATCAGCAGTGTGGATGTGGTCTGGGGGATGATCAGTATTGTGGATGTGGTCTGGGGGATGATAAGCAGTGTGGATGCGGTCTGGGGGATGATAAGCAGTGTGGATGCGGTCTGGGGGATGATCAGTAGTGTCGTGTGGATGTGGTCTGGGGGATGTTCAGTAGTTTGGATGTGGTCTGGGGGATGATCAGCAGTGTGGATGCGGTCTGGGGGATGATCAGTAGTGTGGATGTGGTTTGGGGGATGATTAGTAGTGTGGATGTGGTCTGGGGGATGATTAGTAGTGTGGATGTGTCTGGGGGATGATCAGTAGTGTGGATTTCGTCTGGGGGATGAACAGTAGTGTGGATGTGGTCTGGGGGATGATCCGTAGTGTGGATGTGGTCTGGGGGATGATCAATAGTGTAGTGTGGATGTGGTCTGGGGGATGATTAGTAGTGTGGATGTGGTCTGGGGGATGATCAGTAGACTGGATGCGGTCTGGGAGATGATCAGTAGACTGGATGCGGTCTGGGGGATGATCAGTAGTGTAGTGTGGATGTCGTCTGGGGGATGAACAGTAGTGTGGATGTGGTCTGGGGGATGATCCGTAGTGTGGATGTGGTCTGGGGGATGATCAATAGTGTAGTGTGGATGCGGTCTGGGGGATGATCAATAGTGTAGTGTGGATGTGGTCTGGGGGATGATCAATAGTGTAGTGTGGATGCGGTCTGGGGGATGATCAGTAGTGTGGATGTGGTCTGGGGGATGATCAATAGTGTAGTGTGGATGCGGTCTGGGGGATGATCAGTAGTGTGGATGTGGTCTGGGGGATGATCAATAGTGTAGTGTGGATGCGGTCTTTGGGATGATCAGTTGTGTAGTATGGATGCGGTCTGGGGGATGATCAATAGTGTAATGTGGATGCGGTCTGGGGGATGATCAGTTGTGTAGTATGGATGCGGTCTGGGGGATGATCAGTTGTGTAGTATGGATGCGGTCTGGGGGATGATCAGTTGTGTAGTATGGATGCGGTCTGGGGGATGATCAATAGTGTAGTGTGGATGCGTTCTGGGGGATGATTAGTAGTGTGGATGTGTCTGGGGGATGATCAGTAGTGTTGATGTCGTCTGGGGGATGAACAGTAGTGTGGATGTGGTCTGGGGGATGATCAGTTGTGTAGTATGGATGCGGTCTGGGGGATGATCAATAGTGTAGTGTGGATTCGGTCTGGGGGATGATCAGTAGTGTAGTATGGATGCGGTCTGGGGGATGATCAGTAGTGTGGATGTGGTCTGGGGGATGATCAGTAGTGTAGATTTGGTCTGGGGGATGATCAATAGTGTAGTGTGGATGCTGTCTGGGGGATGATCAGTAGTGTAGTATGGATGCTGTCTGGGGGATGATCAGTAGTGTAGTATGGATGCGGTCTTGGGGATGATCAGTAGTGTAGTGTGGATGCGTTCTGGGGGATGATCAGTAGTGTAGTGTGGATGCGGTCTGGGGGATGATCAGTAGTGTAGTGTGGATGCGGTCTGGGGGATGATCAGTAGTGTAGTGTGGATGCGGTCTGGGGGATGTTCAGTAGTGTCGTGTAGATGTGGTCTGGTGAACAATGGGAAATATACTTTGAATTGATAAACTTGTAACCACACTTTTGAGAAAGTGGCTCTTGAATGTTCATCATTACACACATCAATACACACATTCATCATTGTTCACACCCTCTTAAGCCTTAGCCCCACTCATCTATTTAAGGATTCACTTGTGAGGGCATGTGCTAAACAGAGTGAGTAGTGTAGTAAACAACCAAAGATTTGAAGTCTAAAAGTAGTAGCCTACAATAAGGAAGGTAAAAATACACTATACTGTATCTAGTCCTTTGCCTATATCCTAATCTGACTTTGGTGCAGGTCATGTTGTTACTTATCTGGTAAACACACCACTACATCAAATGTGTATTTGTCACATGCACAGGAGACAGAAGGTGTAAACGATACAGTTAAATGGTTACTTGCATAGTAACAATATCAAAAATGTCCAGATAAAAATTGTATAAATATTTTATAATTATTAGATGATTCTTACCCAGACACACATGTCTAAATTGATGGGTCATGTGAAAGAAACACTTCAACCACCCCCAGACACATCTAGCTAAGTGGATGGGTCACTGTTGTCTAGACATTTACACATGTTCATGAAATACAATAGATGACTGTAATCACCCTCAGACACACCTGGCTAACTTGATGGGTCACTGTTGTCTAGACATTTACACATGTTCATGAAATACAATAGATGACTGCAATCCCCCTCAGACACACCTGGCTAAGTGGATGGGTCACTGTTGTCTAGACATTTACACATGTTCATGAAATACAATAGATGACTGCAATCCCCCTCAGACACACCTGGCTAAGTGGATGGGTCACTGTTGTCTAGACATTTACACATGTTCATGAAATACAATAGATGACTGTAATCACCCTCAGACACACCTGGCTAAGTGGATGGGTCACTGTTGTCTAGACATTTACACATGTTCATGAAATACAATAGATGACTGCAATCCCCCTCAGACACACCTGGCTAAGTGGATGGGTCACTGTTGTCTAGACATTTACACATGTTCATGAAATACAATAGATGACTGTAATCACCCTCAGACACACCTGGCTAACTTGATGGGTCACTGTTGTCTAGACATTTACACATGTTCATGAAATAAAATAGATGACTGCAATCCCCCTCAGACACACCTGGCTAAGTGGATGGGTCACTGTTGTCTAGACATTTACACATGTTCATGAAATACAATAGATGACTGTAATCACCCTCAGACACACCTGGCTAACTTGATGGGTCACTGTTGTCTAGACATTTACACATGTTCATGAAATACAATAGATGACTGCAATCCCCCTCAGACACACCTGGCTAAGTGGATGGGTCACTGTTGTCTAGACATTTACACATGTTCATGAAATACAATAGATGACTGCAATCCCCCTCAGACACACCTGGCTAAGTGGATGGGTCACTGTTGTCTAGACATTTACACATGTTCATGAAATACAATAGATGACTGTAATCACCCTCAGACACACCTGGCTAACTTGATGGGTCACTGTTGTCTAGACATTTACACATGTTCATGAAATACAATAGATGACTGTAATCACCCTCAGACACACCTGGCTAACTTGATGGGTCATGTAATCATCTGGCGAAGTGGAGTCAAGCAAGTAACCTAATGGTGCTTTCAAGACAACTGGGAACTTGGAAAAATACGAGTTTAAATCATGATGGCAGTGATCTTCAGTTTGGAAAGTTGGGGCTCTAGAAAGAGGCCTGAGTTCCCGAGTTGGAATTCCGAGTTGGATGACCGGAGCTAATTGTTATCCAGAGTTTCCCAGTTGTCTTGAACACACTGAATTGGAAGTTGGAGAGTTCCCAGTTGTTTTGAATGTGGCAGTAATCCCAACCCATACTACTAGTAATACAAACTGATTGTCATAGCTAGCCACCATGCATGAATCTGAAGGTAGCTAAAGCTAACCAACTAGGTTCAATGTCAGCTATCTAGCAATGTAAATGGCTTTGAGATACAAATCATACACGTAATGTTAGCTAGTGAGCCAGCCAGCTATTGTTAGCTATTGTTAGCTATCTAGCTAACAGTAAGCTTGCATTGAAAATAACTTTCTTACAACATTTGAAATGTATAATATCTGAAAATGTAACTAACTAGACTCTTACTCGTATACAATCCGGAGACAGGTGTTTTATACAACAGCCTTCTGTGTGTTCTCTTTTTGACTCTCTAAGCATATTTGCAATCAAAATCCAGAGTTTTGTCCTTAGATATTATACTCTGCTTCCACCAGGCATTCCAATGATTTCAAAACTCATTCAACTTCTTCCATGACAATAACTCTGTTGATCGCCGTTTCAGAAGACTACAATGTCAATGTCTGGTTCAATGAAAATGTTTTCACCTAAATCAGGGATTTTCCCGTTGTCTGATTCATTTTCAGAGTCGGAGAGAATTAGCATGGCATGATTGTCCTCCAGAAGTTGGAGAGCTGTAGTAACACTTTTGCAGTTCTTCATGATATCTTTCAAAAAAGCTGCGTTAGAAAGGATTACCTACACATACTGAGCAGCTCATGTTATAGACAGAAGTGTGCTACATGGCAGACCAATCCGAACTCCTCTCTCGGCATGTCCAGCCCATCCATTATCTCAGCCAATCATAGCTAGCGGGAATGTTCCTGTCTTTTTCTGTGGCTAAACCAACTAGGCTCATCATTTTAACAATTTTATCCGTATTTACAGATGGCATACACGTTTGTTATTAATGCACATGAAAGTGCATATGTTCCAGAAGGCATTTCTGCCCAAAAAAATAGGCATTTTGATGTAAAAAAATTTTTACGTTAAAATGCCTCTCCTGTGACGTAGTGATGTGCAACATATGCCTCGTTTTCTGAAACGAGTCACATATTGGCCGTACACCGCACCGGGCCTTATTGCTAAAGTAAGTGATGCCTTCTCAACATGGCTCCTCATGTTTAACTCTCTCTGCCACTCAAATGATGTTGCCTGATACTACTTTTGAACATCATGTGCTCATACAGTGGGGCAAAAAAGTATTTAGTCAGCCACCAATTGTGCAAGTTCTCCCACTTAAAAAGATGAGAGAGGCCTGTAATTTTCATCATAGGTACACTTCAACTATGACAGACAAAATGAGAAAAAAAATCCAGAAAATCACATTGTAGGATTTTTAATTAATTTATTTGCAAATTATGGTGGAAAATAAGTATTCATCGCAGTGCCATTCTATACCATCGAAGTACAGTTCTAGGTAATTGTGCATACAATATGTAGGTCATATGGACTTCATCCACATTGACTTATGATTTTTGAGCTATATTGGACTGAGACCAACACATCTCTCCCAGTCTTCCCCAACCAACTATCAGGGTTGCAAGCACCCTCTCATAGCTCCTACATGACCAAAAGTATGTCGACACCTGCTCGTCGAACATCTCATTCCAAAATCATGAGCATGAATATGGAGTTGGTCTCCCCCTTTGCTGCTATAAGAGCCTCCACTTTTCTGGAAAGGCTTCCCACAAGATGTTGGAACATTGCTGTGGGGACTTACATTCAACCACAAGAGCATTAGTGAGGTCGGGCATTCCAATTCATCCCAAAGGTGTTCGAGGCCAATCAAGTTCTTCCACACCAATCTCGGCTAACTATTTCTTTATAGACCTCGCTTTGTGCACGTGGGCATTGTCATGCTGAAACAGGAAAGACCCTTCCCCAAACTGTTGCCACAAAGTTGGAAGCACAGAATCGACTACAATGTCACTGGCGCTTAACCAATTGTACTATTATGTAGTTTTTATTTTTTGCATTATTTGTAACTTTTTTGTACATAATGTTTCTGCCAATGTATCTTACGGCAAAAAGAGCTTCTGGATATCAGGACAGCGATCACTGACCTCGGATTATACAGATTTTTTATTTGTCTAATCCGAGGTACAGGATGTACTTCAGACACCTAACAAGGCCACAATTCAAGTCATTGGCAAGAGAAAGAGACGCAGGTATAGAGGACACAGGGCAGGGTGCCTCGTGAGGATCCGCTGACAGCTAGTGGGAAATCTGCCCTTAACATCAATATTACTTGCCAACATACAATCATTGGACAATAAATTAGATGAGGTACGATCACGAATATCCTACCAACGGGACATGAAAAACCGTAATATCTTATGTTTCACCGAATCCTGGCTGAAGGACGATATGGAAAACATTCAGCTGGAGGGATATACGCTGCACACTCCGGTAAGACGAGGTGGGGGGGGGGGGGGGGTCTGTGTATATTTGTAAACAACAGCTGGTGCACGAAATCTAAGGAAGTCTAGATGTTGCTCACCTGAAGTAGAGTATCTCATAAGCTGTAGACCACACTATTTGCCAAGAGAGTTTTCATTTAAAAAAATTGTGACTGTTTATTTACCACCACAGACGGACGCTGGCACTAAGACCGCACTGAGTCAGCTGTATAAGTCAATAAGCAAACAGGAAACCGCTCACCCAGAGGCGGCGCTCCTAGTGGCCAGGGACTTTTATGCAAGGAAACTTAAATCAGTTTTACCTAATTTCTATCAGCATGGTAAATGCACAATCAGAGGGAAACAAATTATAGATCACCTTTATTCCACAAACAGACGCATACAAAGCTCTCCCTCGCCCTCCATTTGGCAAATCTAATCATAATTCTATCCTCCTGATTCCTGCTTACAAGCAAATATTAAAGCAGGAAGCACCAGTGACTCGGTCTTTAAAAAAAAAGTGGTCAGATGAAGCAGATGCTACACTACAGGACTGTTTTGCTAGCACAGACTGGAATATGTTCCGGGATTCTTCTGATGGCATTGAGGAGTACACAACATCAGTCACTGGCTTTATCAATGAGTGCATCGAGGACGTCATCCCCACAGTGTGGGTACGTACATACCCAAACCAGAAGCCATGGATTACAGGCAACATTCGCACTGAACTGAGCTAAAGGGTAGAGCTGTTGCTTTCAACCTGTGGGACTCTAACCCGGAAGCTTATTAGAAATGCCCGCTATGCCCTCCGACAAACCATAAAACAGGCAAAGCATCAATACAGGACAAAGATCAAATTGTACTACACCGGCTTGGCAGGGCCTGCAAACTATTACAGACTACAAAGGGAAGCACAGCCGCGAGCTGCCCAGTGAAACAAGCCTACCAGACATGCTAAATCACTTCAATGCTCGCTTCGAGGCAAGCAACACTAAGGAATGCATGAGAGCATCAGCTGTTCCAGATGACTGTGTGATCACACTCTCCGTAGCCGACGTGAGTAAGACCTTTAAACAGGTCAACATTCACAAGGCCACTGGGCCAGATGGATTACCAGGACATGTGCTCCGGGCATGTGCTGACCAACTGGCAGGTGTCTTCACTGATATTATCAACATATCCCTGATTGAGTCTGTAATACCAACATGCTTCAAGCAGAACACCATAGTCCCTGTGCCCAAGAACACTAAGGTAACCTGCCTAAATGAATACAGACCTGTAGCACTCGTCTGTAGTCATGAAGTGCTTAGAAAGGCCGGTAATGGCTCACATTAACACCATTATCCCAGAAACCCTATACCCACTCCAATTTGCATACCGCTCAAACAGATCCACAGATGATACAAACGCTATTGCACTCCACACTGGACAAAAGAAACACCTATGTGAGAATGCTATTCATTGATTACAGCTCAGCGTTCAACACCATAGGGCCCTCAAAGCGTATCACTAAGCTAAGGATCCTGGGACTGAACACCTCCCTCTGCAACTGGATCCTGGACTTCCTGATGGGCTGTCCCCAGGTGGTGAGGGTAGGTAGCAACACATCTGCCACGCTGTTCCTCAACACTGGAGCCCCTCGGGTGCGTGCTCAGTCCCCTCCTGTACTCCCTGTTCACCCACGACTGCGTGGCCAGGCACGACTCCAACACCATCATTAAGTTTGCAGACGAAACAACAGTGCTAGGCCTGATCACCGACAACGATGAGACAGCCTATAGGGAGGAGGTCAGAGACCTGGCCAGGTAGTGCCAGAATAACAACCTATCCCTCAACGTAATCAAGTTGAAGGAAATGATTGTGGACTACAGGAACAGGGGGACCGAGCACGCCCCCATTCTCATCGATGGGGCTGTAGTGGAGCAGGATGAGAGCTTCAAGTTCCTTGGTGTCCACATCACCAGCAAACTAAAATTGCCCAAACACACCAAGACAGTCGTGAAGAAGAGGGCACAACAAAACCTATTCCCCCTCAGGAGACTGAAAATATTTGGCATTGGTCCTCAGATCCTCAAAAGGTTCTACAGTTGCATCACTGCACTGCCTGGTACGGCAACTGCTCTGCCTCTGACCGCAATGAACTACAGAGGGTAGTGCGTACGGCCCAGTACGTCACTGGAGCTAAGCTGCCTGCCATCCAGGACCTCTACACCAGGCGGTGTCAGAGAAAGGCCCTAAAAATTGTCAAAGACCCCAGCCAGGCCAGTCGTAGACTGTTCTCTCTGCTACCGCATGGCAAGTGGTACCGGATCGCCAAGTTTAGGTCCAAAAAGCCTTCTCAACAGCTTTTACCCCCAAGCCATAAGACTCCTGAACTGGTAATCAAATGGCTACCCGGACTATTTGCATTGTGTCCCCCCTCTTTTTACGCTGCTGCTACTCTTTTTTTGATTTGATTGTATGCTGTAGCATTACGATTTCCCTTCACTGGAACTAAGTGGCCTAGCCCGAACCATGAAAAACCGCCCCAGACCATTATTCCTCCTCCACCAAACTTTACAGTTGGCACTATCCATTGGGGCAGGTAGCGTTTTCCTGGCATCCGCCAAACCCAGATTTGTCCGTCACACTGCCAGATGGTGAAGCATGATTCATCACTCCAGAGAATGCGTTTCCACTGCTCCAGAGTCCAATGGCAGCAAGCTTTACACCACTCCAGCCGACGCTTGGCATTGCGCATTGTGGTCTTAGGCATGTGTGCTGCTGCTCGGCCATGGAAAACCATTTTCACGAAGCTCCCGACCAACAGTTCTTGTGCTGACGTTGCGTCCAGAGGCGGTTTGGAACTCGGTAGTGAGCGTTGCAATCGAGGACGTTTCCACTTCACAATAACAGCACTTACAGTTGACCAGGGTAGCTCTTAGCTGGGCAGAACATTTGACAAACTGACTTGTTGGAAAGGTGGTATCCTATGACGGTGCCACGTTGAAAGTCACTGAACTCTTCAGTAAGTGTGCTAGGATTTTATACACTTGTCAGCAACTTGCCAAATACATTAATTTGAAGGGGTGTCCACATACTTTTGTGTGTGTGTATATATATATATATATATATATATATATATATATATATATATATATATATATATATATATATATATATATATATATATATATATATATATATAGTGTAGCTGGCTAGATGGTAAATTTAGGCTTTTCCCCAAATCCTGTTGGCAAATCCACTAATACAGCCTCCCCTCCCACAAAAGCTCCAAATGCTTCAAGTTGCTCCTATTTTAATTCAGTCCCGATGTTGGTCATTACTATGTGACAGCGGCATCTCTATTTCCTTTTCAGAAATAGTTTTTTTCTCCACACAGCTTTAGTTAGTTTCAGCTTGGCTTGTTTACCTCTCTAGTGGGGGTGTAGCAAATTGATGAGGACGTGAGGGGCATTGTGCATGCAAATAGCGAGCATATATGAACAAATTAAAAAGTTGCTTAACATTTGAGCTCACCTCCCCTTTTACAAGCCCAAGATAACAGACCAGAGAGTCACAGCTCGCTGTGTAGTAACGTGGGTTGCGGATCAGCCAGGCTAGTGTGGATGGGGGTATGGGGGATGATCAGTAATGTGTTGTGGAAGGGGGTGATGTAGACTTTGTGTCTTAGAGCTGATTTTGTTTTTCGAGAGAAGTCAGTGTAATTAGGGTTGCCAGATGTTGACTTTGGTAAGCCTGGCCAGGCAGGTCTGAGCTGAAGGCCAGTTTGTGTTGTCTTAATCACCTCTCCTGGCCTTGGCGTTTAATTATCTCGCACATGGCAACCTCACCGAACCCTCGCTGTCACATTGCCAGGCACTTCTCATCACTTACTAATGAAAGAAGCACATTTCAAATAGCATTGTGGTCCATATGAACAAATCCCATTGAAATGGTAATTTGTTTTTTTATGAATTGGTTTTGAAGGTGGAGAAATTATAGGAGAATGCTACCTGCCACTGCACTTTGACTCTGTACTGGTACCCCCTGTATATAGCCTCGCTATTGTTATTTTACTGCTGCTGTTTCATTATTTTTTTACTTTTATTTTCTATTTTTTACTTAACACTTATTTTTCTTAACTGCATTGTTGGTTAAGGGCTTGTCAGTAAGCATTTCACTGTACGGTTTCACCTGTTGTATTCGGCACATGTGACAAATAAAATGTGATTTTGATTTATACATTCATGGACATTTTACTGTGCTTTGTTTGACCAGCCATAGAAGCTAGGACTAGCTGTATTTCTCTTCAGCTGATATAAACACACATCGGCTTCATTTCTGACTCCCTCTCGCTCCCTCTCTCTGGTGCTCTGTTTCTGTCCTCATCCCTCCCCCTCTTTCCATCTCTCTCTCGCTCCATCTCTCTCTCTGTTGGAGAAACATTTCCTCCTCCCTCCCTTCTTCCCCTCCCACACACTGTCTCACACACCTACCGTCTGCCCGGCAGGTCTCTGTTGCTAGGAGACAGGGATGGACTGCTACCAAGCGAGCAACGTTTGTCCACCATGAACTCGTCGTCCCCAGTGGTTTATTCTCACACACACACTACAATTATGAAAAGTATGAAACGATAACTGAAATGAAAACTATTATAGAGAGCGAGAGTGACAAACACACATCCCACAGTAGAGTAGAGATATGGCAAACCTTCATAAAACAGTGACCTGGAGCACGCCTCCATTCTCCACCTGCTGTAACTAGAGTATCCATACAAAATGGCCTCCTCCTCCTACCAACCCATCCACCCACATCTCCTACCCTGTGATCCAGCCTGTGATCATATGATCCATTTCCTATTGGTCCCTGGAGGCCTGAGGGGCTTTCATTTAGACAAATGGGTGGGATGGTGATCACTAAAGAGCACTTACCCCTGCATTGATCACTGGTGGCTGTTAACAGGTGAGGGAGAAGAAGACATGCTTACAGTAAACCTTTACTGTCTAGAGCCTGTTAAAGAAGAGCCTATAAGACCAGGGGATTAGCGATGCGGATTTCCTCACCGCCGCATTCGAAGAGGGCGAGAGAGGGGAAAGCTTAAGTTGAATTGTTTTGTTTTTTTTACAACCAAATCAAAAAAAAATTGTGTAAATGTCCTGCTATAGAATGTTTTTTTTCGTTTTTTTTTTAGCAATTTTCCTTGAGAAACATAACCCCAACCACCGATTTAATTTCCTCATTGTGCAGTATGGGGGCTCTGAAAAAGCATGAACAAAGGCTCCAAAAACATCCGTTTAGAAACTGAAAAGTATATTGATTTAGGTACACATGAAATTGCCTAAGTCCAAACTTTTTGGTAATTATACAGTTAACTGCCAAAATAAAGGACTCACTTGAATAAATGAGGGATACAAAGTATATTGAAAGTAGGTGCTTCCACACAGTAAGTTTGACACTTGTAGAATCTATGCCAAGGCACATTGAAGCTGTTCTGGCAGCTCGTGGTGGCCAACACCCTAATAAAACACTATGTTGGTGTTTCCTTTATTTTGTCAGCAGCAGGCTACACAGAGAATGGAACAGCTGGATAGGGGAAATGGCTCAAGTCGCACAAAATGGAATATAACGTTGCAGATAAAATTTGGAATCTAAAGACCTGCATCACTATACTGACAGTGTTTCCGCTTATAAAAGGAGGTATTTTGGGTGTCGCGGTAAGTTTCTTAAACAAGTGAAATTGCAAAAAAAAGTGTCCGGACCCCTCTATAACATGCCATTTTAATAACAAATTGAGATTTGGTTGTAAAAAATCTAACTTCTCCTTTAAAATGGAGATCGAGTTTACTTAGCTGCCACCAGAGTAGGGCTAGGGGCTTCTAGATCACTCGAGGCTAACTCTAGGCTCTGGTCCTCTAGACTTTGGGTTGGAAAACCGATTGTGGCAAGGCTGGGCAAGAAAAGGTAGAGACATACACATAATGGCTCCAGACTGGAAACCAACCATGGCTGGTGAGATGATGGGAACAACGCATATCCCACCACTTTGACCACGTGTTGGAGATCATAGACGTTCGGGAAAGGGGATGCACTGTAAATGGTGATATATGTGTTTTATTGAAACCATGACTGGGAATCTGCTGCCCTCTATACGGAGTGAGGGGTTCTTCCTAAAACTCAATTTGTCTGCAGAGTGACGATGCATTACTGTAATCCACTACTAGTGCATTATAATTATGTTTATAACGCTTCTATCCTCTCCCTGTTGTTTTCTCACAATGTTGTTTCAGCATGTTCGGTAAGGACCCCCCCATCTCACACACTCCACCCTTTTCAAAAAACCTGTCCGCGGCACATCTGAGTGTCACCCCCGATGACCCGCCCTTGGGAGCCCTCCCTCCCTGTGGCACTAGGGTGATGATGCGTACATCCACAGTGGGAGCAGAGCAGTATTTTAGCAGCAGAGTGGAGAAGAGAAGAGGAGAGCTGATTTCAGTGCTCACATCATCGCATGTCAAGGCTGTCACCACCACCTCTCTCCCTAATCTGGCCTGACACCACAGAGTCTTATTTTGTGCTGATTCACTGTTCTCCATGTTGTTGAGCCACACAGTAATAGGGCACACTGTGCTGAGCCTGATGTGTGTGTGTGTTGTAGTGCTGACTCTTGGGGTGTTCAATCCCCGCCTCCTCATGCCCTGCCACAGGGAACATCACGCCCACCCCGGAATACAGCCAGGCAATCCCAGTCCAGCCCAGTCCTAACCAGCTCCCACGAAGACGACAACAACAAGCTAGCTACCACAGCAGAAACCCCATCAGAGCGCTGTTCTGTTTGTGACAAAAACGTATATGGCAACCAAGCTGACTGGGGATTGCAGGAGGGAGAAGGGAGCGTGTGTGTGTACTTTTGATACTTAAGTACATTTGAGCAATTACATTTATTTTTGAAACTTAAGTATATTTCAAACCAAATACTTTTAGACTTTTACTCAATAAGTATTTTACCTGGGTCACTTTCACTTGTACTTGAGGAATTTTATATTAAGGTATATTTACTTTTACTCAAGTATGACAATTGGGAACTTTTTCCACCACTGCATGCGCATGTGTCTCTGGATGGAAACTCCTCTAATATATGGTGCAGTCCCTCCCTCCTGGCCAGTCCAGCCATCCCTCTCTCTCTCCGGAGTCTCCCTGCAGACTCCCCAGTGGCCTCCCCAGTGGCCTCCCCAGTGGCCCGGTTTTCACTTGACATAACATGGCGATTTAATGCTGTGGAATATGGTCCAGTGTCTCCACTGAAGGCAATGACCTTGGCAATAACTCAGACTGGCTTTGCTGCTCTGCTTCACTGTCCTGCATGATTGCAGGGATCCTCTGTGTTTTGGATGGATGAGATGTCGAATTAAATGTCCCCCACTGTAGCTCCTTTGCTCTGTCTTCTGCTTTAGTGGCTTTATCTGCCTTCCTCCCCCTAATTATTCTTGTTAGCTGAAGCCTCAGTCAACTGTTTTCCTTTTGCCTCTCCTGGGTCAGAGTGGAGAGGAGCATGGTCTTTCCGGTGACAGAGTATGTCCCAAAGGGCACACTATTCCCTATATAGTGCACTACCTTTGTAGTGGTACTAATCACTCTTTGGGGAATAGGGTACCATTTGCATACCAATACAGGCTGGGGCTGGTATACGCTGTGTGAGCAGAGTGCACACCCCAGTCTGTTCTCTCTTTTCTTTTGCTTTTCATTTAGTTTCTTCTGTTTCACTGTAGGGGGAAAACATGCAGATTCTGTCTGAAGAAAACAGATTTATTTTCCCTAGTGGAAGAGTGGAGATCTAAATTTAAAATGATTAAATGAGCCTCGAGTTAAAAATAATTTTTGACTTTCATTTGTTAGCCCAACTGCTGTTCCCAGACCAAGGGCAAGACTCTGATTAATTCTGCTCTGATGACTGGCTTAGCTGTACAGTACATTATCAACACTTGGTTACACACTAAGACACATTTAAAAATAGTCTTACTGACATTTTATTTTGGAATTTCACAAAACATTCTATCATACTATTTGTACCTTGGACATTTTTCCATCTAGCACATATTTTTTATATTTTACAATATCCTTTTTATATTTTTACAGAGGAATCATCTCAATCCAAGCAATCGTATAAAAATAAATAGGACTGTAGTCTAAGATAATATATTCCCTCCACACCAGCTACTGTGGCCAATAACCTCAAACTGCTGATAACATTCCAATGCAATATGCTTCCATGACCCTGCATGTGCCATATCTAATGTATGGCCTCAACAGCCATAGCATGCTCCTATGTGTCAAATCCATAGCATCAGTCAGAAAGAAAGATAGCGGGATGGGGAGAGAGACCAAGAGTGGGACGGGAGGGAGGTGAGCGGGAGATGGAGAAAGAGAGATCGGGGGGGGGGCAGTAAGAGCGTTATTGCATCAGGAGTAGATAACGGTAATGAGGCCTGTCTCTCAGACAGAGTAATCTCCTTCCCAGCCTTCTCCTACTGTATGCCTTAGAGGTGAGGAGAGATTGAGATGGGGGGGTGTAATCTCCTGCTCAGCAGAGGACTCAGGAGAGAGAAAGAGAAAAGAGAGATGGGGTGGAGGAGAGGAAGGGATAGGCAACATGTGGAGTGGAGGGAGGAGAAAATGATGGAGGGGAGGAGAAGACTGAGCCGAGGAGAAACGGGAGTAGTGGAGGAGGACAGGGAAAGAGAATAGAGGAGAAAAGAGGATATGGAGAAGAGAAGAAGGGCTGTGTACTTTGGCCTACCTCTTTAATTGTGCCTTTCTCCCAGTCCTAGGATTGATTTATGGTGGGCCAACAGTAAAGAGAGATAAGAGGTGATAGATGGGGAGGGGAAGCAACATCAAAGAAGATAATATTTTACGGGTGAAGAGAGGGTGACAGTGTTAGTGTGTTTTAACAGGGGGCTCCGTATAGCATGGGGCAATACTAACAGGAAGAGAGTTCAGTGTCTCTGTAGTGGACTGTAAATGTACCACAGAATAGTCCTGTCAGATCCAACTTAACCATCTGTACTGATCTGAAAGAGCTGAACATGTGAAGATTCTGTCCAATGATGTGCCTCCTGCCATGTTGCTTACACCTGTCAGGTAGTTTCAGATCAGTGCAGATGAAGGAGAGGTGACAAGAAAAGCAAGCCACTTAGACTATTGAGATGCAGCCTCTTTAAAACACCAAGGGGATAAGGAATGAGGATCTGGTAAAGCAGCAAATCCTACTTTCCAACACTGGTCTCTGGTATTAATAATGATATTTCACTAATTCCTCTAAACCAAGGGTCTCAAACCTTTTGTAGTATTAGAGCAAAAAAATGTAACTTCGCCAGCGACTTAATATTTTTTAAATATATACATAGCTTTTAAATAGGCACGTTCTTCTCTTCTCCACTACCCTGAAACTCATCCCTGTGTCCTTGGTGTAAAAGAGATGGGTTTTCTGTCAATATACCTTTTTAAAATAAGGGTTAATAAACAGTATGTGGTATTTCCCCAAATATTGCCTGTTTTTATTTGTCCTGTTTTTTTCTTATTTTTTTCCTACTCAATATTACAATTATTCATATATAAACAATGCAAATGGAGGTTCTGAGTCACATCAGAAGACCATTTTTGAGGTCTGAAAAAAATAATGAATGTAGATTTATTTCTTTTTTCATTTAATTGCGTGTCTAGCAAGAGAGGAATGCGTTGGTCTAGTGATGTTTCTGTTAGGCCTAATGCTGCAACACATGTCATGGCAGAGTTTGTAAAACAATGGCCACCCAGTTGATGCAAATAATCATGATACAGTTCTGTCAGGTAAGCCTACTTTGCAGTTAACAAATAAAGGTTTATGGGGAAAGACTATCTCCCCACAAGACTGTTATCATTAGTATCTGTAACTGGCTACATACGGAGTGGTTAACAAACGCATGCACCAAAGAGACAGACCGGGTCAATACTGCTCGAAATGATTTGGCAGATGTTGTGTTACATTTGCCTTTTTAAACCAATAGTGTCTAACCAGGGGTGGGATAATGTCAATGCAGCTTTGATTGGATAGTAGCTGGGAGCTTTAGGTTTGACAGTTTCCGATGGAATAAAATGCATGTACATTCAGAATTGCTTGGCGAGCTAGTCATAAGTGGGCTGTGAGCTATTGGTATCTCGTGATCTACCTGTTGGAGACCACTGCTCTAAACTTTGAGTAAAAGTTGAGGATGAGCAAAAGCTGAGAAAATAGAGGCAATTTAAACCAGCGCCACATCCATCAACTTTATCAACTGCATGTTTACTGACACTGCTGTTGCATCCTGGGTAATAGTCTGCAAGGTGAGTGCTCCCTGTACAAGGCCGTCGGAAAACGTGTGGTGAGGCGGCATTTGCCACAGCACTTTTCAACCAGGTACTTTTGATTTCGTTTAATAAGATATATATCGATGCAAAGCATTAAAAAGAGGGGGCAAAGTGCTGTTTTTTAGACCGATTTGCCTCATGATTTGTCAACTCATGCACAATTTGTCCTTCACATTAGAGTGCTGTTGCAGGATCTTTGCGTGTCTTGAACAATCAGATTCACAGAAATTGCAGGTCACGTGAGCCGGGCACAAAGCTCAATGCGCACTCTCCACTTTCCTCTAGTATTTATTTAAGGTCCTTGCAATCGAGGGTCCTTGGGACGTCCCTACCCCATTGAAGTTGAAATGTAAAATGGTAGGGGTTAAAGTTATGTTTAGGACAGGGACGTCCTAAGGCTCCTCCTGTATAGCACTGACCATTTATTTAGCAAGTGTGATAACACTTCACTCCTGTCAGACGCAAGCAAAAACTCTAAGATAAATGTAGCAGCCTATACACCTAAACATCTGACATGCTGTATTGCATGGAATCAATACTATTTTTTAGTTTGATCAACTGTAGGCTACTAACAACATCACTTTATGAAAATACATGTTTCTGGGTTTAAAATTCCAGATCACTTTCGCGCAAACGCACAGTTCTCGGGAGTTATCAATGGCGTGTCACACGTACATGGCTTTGGCACACCCTGCATGAACATTGGGAAAGGAACAGGTTGGTGTTCAGACGACATGAACGGGTCAATAAACACGTCATGAGCGTCTCTCGGGTTTCCTGACCATGTATATTGCAGGAAACGCACACGTACGTGTGTGTGTGTGTGTGAAACTCCACACCGGTTTGAAACTCTTCCAAACCTATAAAACTCTCCCACCTCCATATAAATCCCCGGAAACCTTGGCATGAGGAAGGCATCAGGTGAAAATGCTAGCTGATATTATTGCTAATTTGCTATCCCAGCTGCAGTAGTCAACACTAAAAACATCTTTAGACTTATTTACAAAATATACTGTTACTCTGTGTTACTATCAAAAATCTACTTGCTAAACTATGGCTGCCCATACTGGACAAACTGGTGAAACACACATTTGCTTTCCTGCAAGGAGCTAAACCAGTGTTACTCACTATTTTTTGTAAGGGGCAACTTTGGGTTGAAACAATCATTCAGAAGGCCGCACAGATCTTTAATTGGTTGTACTTTTTCTTCCAATATTATCAATTGAGAGCAAATTCAGAGCAATAGAGCACATGCAATTTAATTGATGTACTGCACATCACAAATATATATAGTTGAAATCGGAAGTTTACACACGCGTGTCCAAATGTATTTAAAATCAGCTTTTCACAATTCCTGACATTTAATCCTAGTAAAAATTCCCTGTCTTACATCAGTTAGGATCATCACTTTTATTTTAAGAATGTGAAATGTCAGAATAATAGTAGAGAGAATTATTTAATTCAGTTTTTATTTCTTTCATCACATTCCCAGTGGGTCAGAAGTTGACATACACTCAATTAGTATTTGGTAGTATTGCCTTTAAATAGTTTAACTTGGGTCAAACGTTTTGGGTAGCCTTCCACAAGCTTCCCACAATAAGTTGGGTGAATTCTGTCCCATTCCTCCTGACAGAGCTGGTGTAACTGAGTCAGGTTTGTAGGCCTTCTTGCTCGCACACACTTTTAAGTTCTGCCCACAAATCTTCTATAGGATTGAGGTCAGGGCTTTGTGATGACCACTCCAATACCTTGACTTTGTTATTCTTAAGCCATTTTCCCACAACTTTGGATGTATGCTTGGGTTCATTGTCCATTTGGAAGACCCATTTGCGACCAAGCTTTAACTTCCTGACTGATGTCTTGAGATGTTGCTTTAATATATCCACATAATTTTCCTCCTCGTGATGCCATCTATTTCGTGAAGTGCACCAGTCCCTCCTGCAGCAAAGCACCCCCACAACATGATGCTGCTACCCCCGCGCTTCACGGTTGGGATGTTGTTCTTCAGCTTGCAAGCCGCCCCCTTTTTCCTCCAAATATAACAATGGTCATTATGGTGAAAACAGTTCTACTTTTGTTTCATCAGATAAGAGGGCATTTCCCCAAAAAGTACAATCTTTGTCCCCATGTGCAGTTGTAAACCATAGTCTGGCTTTTTTATGGTGGTTTTGGAGCAGTGGCTTCTTCTTTGCTAAGCGGCCTTTCAGGTTATGTCGATATAGGACTCGTTTTACTGTGGGTATAGATACATTTGTACCTGTTTCTTCCAGCATCTTCACAAGGACCTTTGCTGTTGTTCTGGGATTGATTTGCACTTTTTGCACCAAGGTACGTTCATCTCGAAGAGAAGTCTCCTTCCTGAGCTGTATGACGGCTGTGTGGTCCCATGGTGTTTATACTTGTGTACTATTGTATGTATATGAACGTGGTACCTTCAGGTGTTTGAAAATTGCTCCCAAGGATGAACCAGGCTTGTGGAAGTCTACAATTTTTTTCTGAGGTGTTGGCTGATTTCTTTTGATTTCCCATAATGTCAAGCAAAGAGGCACGGAGTTTGAAGGTAGGCCTTGAAATATATCCACCTCCAATTGACTCAAATTATGTCCATTAGCCTATCAGAATCTTCTAAAGCCATGAAATAATTTTCTGTCATTTTCCAAGCAGGTACAGTCAATTTAGTGTATGTAAACTTCTGACCCACTGGAATTGTGATACAGTGAAATAATCTGTCTACACAATTGTTGGAAAAAGTACTTGTCATGCACAAAGTACAGTGCCTTGCGAAAGTATTCGGCCCCCTTGAACTTTGCGACCTTTTGCCACATTTCAGGCTTCAAACATAAAGATATAAAACTGTATTTTTTTGTGAAGAATCAACAAGTGGGACACAATCATGAATTGGAACGACATTTATTGGATATTTCAAACTTTTTTAACAAATCAAAAACTGAAAAGTTGGGCGTGCAAAATTATTCAGCCCCCTTAAGTTAATACTTTGTAGCGCCACCTTTTGCTGCGATTACAGCTGTAAGTCGCTTGGGGTATGTCTCTATCAGTTTTGCACATCGAGAGACTGAATTTTTTTCCCATTCCTCCTTGCAAAACAGCTCGAGCTCAGTGAGGTTGGATGGAGAGCATTTGCGAACAGCAGTTTTCAGTTCTTTCCACAGATTCTCGATTGGATTCAGGTCTGGACTTTGACTTGGCCATTCTAACACCTGGATATGTTTATTTTTGAACCATTCCATTGTAGATTTTGCTTTATGTTTTGGATCATTGTCTTGTTGGAAGACAAATCTCCGTCCCAGTCTCAGGTCTTTTGCAGACTCCATCAGGTTTTCTTCCAGAATGGTCCTGTATTTGGCTCCATCCATCTTCCCATCAATTTTAACCATCTTCCTTGTCCCTGCTGAAGAAAAGCAGGCCCAAACCATGATGCTGCCACCACCATGTTTGACAGTGGGTATGGTGTGTTCAGGGTGATGAGCTGTGTTGCTTTTACGCCAAACATAACGTTTTGCATTGTTGCCAAAAAGTTCAATTTTGGTTTCATCTGACCAGAGCACCTTCTTCCACATGTTTGGTGTGTCTCCCAGGTGGCTTGTGGCAAACTTTAAACAACACTTTTTATGGATATCTTTAAGAAATGGCTTTCTTCTTGCCACTCTTCCATAAAGGCCAGATTTGTGCAATATACGACTGATTGTTGTCCTATGGACAGAGTCTCCCACCTCAGCTGTAGTTCTCTGCAGTTCATCCAGAGTGATCATGGGCCTCTTGGCTGCATCTCTGATCAGTCTTCTCCTTGTATGAGCTGAAAGTTTAGAGGGACGGCCAGGTCTTGGTAGATTTGCAGTGGTCTGATACTCCTTCCATTTCAATATTATCGCTTGCACAGTGCTCCTTGGGATGTTTAAAGCTTGGGAAATCTTTTTGTATCCAAATCCGGCTTTAAACTTCTTTACAGCAGTATCTCGGACCTGCCTGGTGTGTTCCTTGTTCTTCATGATGCTCTCTGCGCTTTTAACGGACCTCTGAGACTATCACAGTGCAGGTGCATTTATACGGAGACTTGATTACACATAGGTGGATTGTATTTATCATCATTAGTCATTTAGGTCAACATTGGATCATTCAGAGATCCTCACTGAACTTCTGGAGAGAGTTGGCTGCACTGAAAGTAAAGGGGCTGAATAATTTTGCACGCCCAATTTTTCAGTTTTTGATTTGTTAAAAAAGTTTGAAATATCCAATAAATGTCGTTCCACTTCATGATTGTGTCCCACTTGTTGTTGATTCTTCACAAAAAAATACAGTTTTATATCTTTATGTTTGAAGCCTGAAATGTGGCAAAAGGTCGCAAAGTTCAAGGGGGCCGAATACTTTCGCAAGGCACTGTAGATGCCCTAACCCACTTGCCAAAACCATAGTTTGTCAACAAGAAATTTGTGGAGTGGTTGAAAAATGAGTTTTAATGACAACCTAAGTGTATGTAAACTTCCGACTTCAACTGTACATGCACACATCAAATAGGCTACATCACATGTATAAGACCCATATTAAGGGTTACCTCAGTAGTTGGATGAGCGAAAATGTCCCTTCTGCTCCTTGACTGAATTCTTTCTTAATATGTGATCTGTTGCTATCCTGAAGCAATCGAGGTGTGCATTGGTCAGTGTGTTTCACAATGTCCATTGTTGAGTCACTCCTCCTTCCTTCGCATGTTTGGGGTGCCCTGTATGGAATCAATGTTATGCCAAATGTTATCACAAATGTAAATCACCAATCCACAAGTGTAATTCACCAATCCACAAATGTAAATCGCTATCCACAAATGCAATTCACAATCCACAAACAAACTCCTTTTGATTTGTATTTGTAAATCGAGGGCCTTAAGTAAAATGACTGCCATAAAGATTGGCACATAGGAGAGAGATGGGCAAACATGACAGATATGGCAAACCTGCAACTCCATATTTGGAAGCGCTTACTGTAGGTCACAACAAGAAAAAGACTAAGTTCTCACGTGTAGACACAAAGTTCTCACACATAGAAAAAAGTTATCACGGGAGAAAGCGATTTGTAATCGTAGAAAAAAAGTTGGTCCCATTGATGCTGCTGACCCGGATCACTGGTTGTTGTGGAAAGAAGGGGGTGAGTGTAACCTGTGTGAAATGGCTAGCTAAACTCAGCAAAAAAAGAAATGTCCCTTTTTCAGGACCCTGTCTTTCAAAGATAATTTGTAAAAATCCAAATAACTTCACAGATCTTCATTGTAAAGGGTTTGAACAAAAAGTGCTCTTCACTGATGAGTCGCGGTTTTGTCTCACCAAGGGTGATGGTTGGATTTGCGGTTATCTTCGAAGGAATGATCGTTACACCGAGGCCTGTACTCTGGAGCGGGATCGATTTGGAGGTGGAGGATCCGTCATGGTCTGGGGTGATGTCACAGTATCATCAGAATGAGCTTGTTGTCATTGCAGGCAATCTCAACACTGTGCATTACAGGGAAGACATCCTCCTCCCTCATGCTCATGTGGTTCCCTTCCTGCGGGCTCATCCTGACATGACAATGCCACCAGCCATACTGCTCGTTCTATGCATGATTTCCTGCAAGACAGGAATGTCAGTGTTCTGCCATGGCCAGCGAAGAGCCCGGATCTCAATCTCATTCAGCGCGTCTGGGACCTGTTGGATCGGAGGGTGAGGGCTAGGGCCATTCCCCCCCAGAAATGTCTGGGAACTTGCAGGTGCCTTGGTGGAAGAGTGGGGTAACATCTCACAGCAAGAACTGGCAAATCTGGTGCAGTCCATGAGGAGGAGATGCACTGCAGTAATACAGCTGGTGGCCACACCAGATACTGACCGTTACTTTTGATTTTGACCCTCCCCCCTTTGATCAGGGACACATTACATTTCTGTTAGTCACATGTCTGTGGAACTTGTTCAGTTTATGTCTCAGTTGTTGAATCTTATGTTCATACAAATATTTACACATGTTAAGTTTGCTGAAAATAAACGCAGTTGACAGTGAGAGGACGTTTTATTTTTGTTGAGTATCATTAGTGGTGTGGGCTAATAGCTTTTCAATCGGGGATGTCACTCGCTCTGAGACCTTGAAGTACAGTGGCTTTTTTCCTAACCCGGACTAAGCTGGACCAATTGTGTGCCGCCTCATAGGTCTCCCAGTCATGGCCAGCTGTGACACAGCCTGGGATCGAACCCAGGTCTGTAGTGATGCCTCAAGCACTGCGTTGCAGGTCCTTGGACCGCTGCACCACTCGGGAGGCCCTATATGTTTTGATTTTAATACATTGTAAGGCTACACGATGAGACTAATGATGAATTGAAAAAAGTCGCTTGAAAGGCATGATCTCTGCTTAGTTTTTTTGCACAGGCTGTACACACTCCAATAGTCTCTCATTCACAATTTGACAAGCACAGCGGCATCCCCTTTGTGGCCGTAATGCACCCTAACAAAATCTAGGCCTTTTGCGGTCCGTTGTGCCCTTCTCCCTGAGTGTGCTGCGCAATCCAAAGCGTCTCTCATTCACACGGTTCTCCGTCATGTGATCGGGTCTCTCTCACAGGCTACAAGTTAAGACAGACACATCAGGGATGCAACTGCACGTGTCCAATGCTGAGGTGCATATTGAAGATATTGGAAGAACTGTCCACATTTACTTTTTTGTCAGCCAACAAGATGAGTAGGCCTAACGAATAGCAAAAGCACGAGCCTATGTCAATCTACTATGCCCCATTGTACAAAAGTTTACTTACTTTATTCTGTGCAATAAATAAATATTCCAAACATAGTCTGGGACAGTTGTGGGATGTGATAGCAATGTGGCTGAAGCAACAGATGGCGGCAATTTATTCACATTATAAGCGCAGCTATAAGTGCAAATTTTCCATTAGCGGAAAACACCATTATCAAAAGTGACCGCAAATGCAATTATGCATGTAATGCTTTTATTTTAAAGGTGCATTTTTATGGTGAAAATTATCTTCCCCAAACTTGAAACTCACGAGCTGCTTATATATGCCAGTTAGGCTCTACACCCCTTGTAAAGTGGATTAATGTGCTTAATTTTAACAAGTTCTTTGGCCACTTTAGTTGTGATACAAACCTTAATTAAAACATATAGGCATATGGGCTAGGCTACATGAGGTGTGTGACTATGATTCGAGCAACTCACAAAAAAATCCATTGTTTCTTATTAAGATGGGCTTCATTCACAATTGATGATAATATAATTCACAAGTGATAGGGTAATATTGTCACCCATCAGACTATTCTTGATTTAGTCTTGTCTTTATATATACTAAATAATATATGTGACATTTGTTTTGACTTAGAATGGACCATTTATTATGCACCTCTTTCAAAACTGGGGCAGCGGGGGAAAAATAGAATCTATGCACTTAGCCTCTTGGCGCACCGATCCCTTTAGCGGGATCATTTTCGTCAACATCCGCTGAATTGCAGAGCACCAAATTCTAATTAAACTACTAAAAATATTACATTTTCATGAAATCACAAGTGCAATATACCAAAACACAGCTTAGCTTGTTGTTAATCCACCTGGCGTTTCAGATTACAAAAAATCTTTACAGCGAAAGCAAACGAAGCATTTATGTGAGAACAGCTTTCAGCAGACAAAACATTACAAACAGTTAGCAGATTGGTCACGAAAGTCAGAAAAGCAATAAAATGAATTGCATACCTTTGATCTTCGTATGTTTGCACTCACAAGACTCCCAGTTACACAATAAATGTTCATTTTGTTCGATAAAGATTATTTTTATATCCAAAAAACTCCATTTTGTTGGCGCGTTTTGTTGAGTAATCCACAGGCTCGTGCAGGCCACGACGGGCAGATGAAAATTCCAAATACTTTCCGTAAAGTTCATAGAAACATGTCAAACGTTTTTTATAATCAATCCTCAGTTGTTTTACAATAAATAATAGATACTATTTCAACCGGACGGTAAACTTTTCAATACAAGAGAGAATGAAAAGGTCTCGTTCCTGTGTCGCGCGCATGAACAAATCTGGGGACACTTAGCTATCCAGTGACGCGATGTGATCATTCTCGCTAATTCTTCAGAATAAAAGCCTGAAACTATGCCTAAAGACTGTTCTCACCCTGTGGAAGCCATAGGGAAAGGAATCTGGTTCCTATCCCTTTAAATGGAGGATAGGCTTGCAATGGAACAGAGTAGTTTCAGAAAAACAGCACTTCCTGGTCTTGTTTTCGCCTCCAATATCAGTTCTGTTATTCTCACAGACAATATTTTGAATGTTTTGGAAACTTTAGAGTGTTTTCTATCCTAATCTGACAATTATATGCATATTGTAGCTTCTGGGCCTGAGAAATAGGCAGTTTACTTTGGGAACTTTGTTTTCCCAAACATCAAATACTGCCCCCTTGCTTCAAGAGGTTTTAAATAGCGAATAGAGGACGCTTTCCCCCATGGTTTATTTTCATGCCAGCCAAGTGGGCTATACTCCTGTTGTAAATATAAGCAATGTGCTTAATATTAGGAAAGGATAAATAAATATAGTAGACCCAGCCTTTAGAAATCTGATGGAATACTCTTCTTTTTATTAGCGGCCATCCCTCGGTTTTCTCCCGCAATTGCATAGCCTAGAGAAATGTTGTGCTCATGGGCTCTCATGAAGTGTTTGATTAGATTTTCGAATACATTTGTATTGATGTCAGAGTGATTAGAGGGACAACAGAGTGCTGAGTACCAGGCAGTTAGCAAGTTTGGTAGGCTACTAATGACCAGCAGCATCAGAGCTCTGAGAATCTTTGAAATTGTTGCATTTATTTTTGTTCATTATACGGGTCATTCTTGGGCTCTGGAAATATTTCAGTCCCTCTCTTTTTTTTTCTACTTTATTTCAAGTATTGGGTTACCAAAATAAAATGTTAAAAGATTTTGTATATGAATTGAAATATCCAGTATAATGAATTGAAATAAATCTAGCATTAATTTGAACTATTATTATTCAAAATCGTATTTTTCAACTGACACTGTGAATTGTGCCATGTCCCCCAGGCGTTTCACAAAATGTGTACTTGGGAAATTAATATTAAAATGTGCACATAATTAATAACTTTTGCCATTAATGCAAACATATATTTGTGTTATTTTGTTGAGGAAGAATTTTTATCAAATAAATGCATGATTATTGATTAAAATCACCCAATTTAGCTCTGTCCCTCAGCCTACACTCAACCCCGTCATGCCAACCAATAAAAATGGTCATTCCATTGTTATGTGCCATCATTAACAGGAAGTGACATCATTCAACATTTTCAACTGTATGGTACAGAAACAGGCAAGTAATCACATTATTTTATATCTGTATTTTATTTTTTAAGTCAGGTGGTGATCGTCGAGCTGACCAACTCAACCCCGTTACATGAAATAAAGATGGAAAACTAATACTTAAAAAAACTACAAATTTACAATATCAATTTCATGCACACCATGTGGTCTCCTGTCCTTCACCACATGAGGAGCAGAGGCCTTTTTGAGACAAAAAACTCAACCACGTCACGTTTCATTGTAACAGGGTTGTAAATCTGTGACAGGGTTGAGTTATTTACTTTATTTATGAATATTGCATCTAAAGAAATGAATGATTCAATATATTATACATTATATATTGTTCATTCACTTATGAAACATGCTGTAATGTGTTCCCTGTGAGCAAAAAATATATTTTAAGGCAGGTAGCCTAGTGGTAGGAGAGTTGGGCAAGGCTCTTAACTTCAGTTGTTCCTTTAAGTCGCTCTAGATCCTAAATTACTCAAGGATTATAGTGTATACATGTATATATTCTAAGAATCTTTGATTTAACGTTATCCATTGAAACATCTAGGAAATGATGGCGCCCACATCAGCAGCAGAAAGACAAAGGCAGTGTCGAGGGAAAAAAAGGAACAATAAATACCTTGAGAGCGTCAGATATGGAAAATAAATGTTGATGCAGGGAAAAAGATCAGTGATTTTAAGTGAGAGAGACCAGCGTCAGAAGTGTAAACAGTGGAGAACAGCATACAAAAGAAGCAAGGAGAGGAAAGCAGCACTGAGGAACTTGACCACTCCTCCACAAAGTCCAGATGTTGAACGAGCGATGGAGATGATGCCAAGCCCGATAAAAGCGGTGCCCTCCACTATGAGAATACACCAGGTCATCAGCCTTGCTCCTGGTGAGCTGATGTATTGTGATGTCAGCTGCCTTTGTTCAATAAAGAAGGACCTAAACTGTACATGCTTTAACACACAGCACTTCAGTTTCAGGCAGAAAGTCCTGGCTGCTCCTGAAAAGCCAGCCAATGAGAAATATCCATAACCTGTGGACGAAATCCAGTGGAGAAATGCAGGTCTTCTTGGGCAGTGGTGTGTAGTGGAATATGATGATGACCTTTATCCAGGAATCATCCTCTGCACGGATGAAATTAGTGTACAAGTGAAATGTATGCCTCGTGTAGGACCGAACAGATTTTTCTGGCCTTCCCGAGACGACATCCACTAGTATCAGTTTGATGAAGTTCTTGAGGTGATTCCACCCCCACAGCGTGTGACATCCCGCCACGTAGCGGTTGAGAGAGATGTGTGGGCAAGACTCTCAGGAAGAAAACCATGAATGAATGAATACTGTATGGTGCTCCTGAGAAGGATAGTCATGCTGACACTAGTGCTGTAGTTACAGCTGTTCTAGCCTTCTAAATGCCCTTGTAAAATGTTCCTACAGTTTGATGACATGTTGAACTTTTCTGATGAAACCTGTTGAACGTTATTAATTACCTTAATGCCTGGTGTTTATGTTTCAATATTTACTGCAGTTTAGTTAATAAAACCCAGATTATTCTAAATATATCTAATGTCCTTATTACATGGTTGCATACAATGAAATGCAATGTTTTGGGGTACATCTTGGAGGGATTTTGATGGTAAACTAACTAGTTTATATGGAAACCGACGTGTCTTGTCAACCATGTTACAGTATTCAACCCTGTCACATGACAATATTTGTTAAATTAAATGGTAAAGATGAATAAATATGAATTTCATGTTTTCTGAGCTCAGTGTGAAATGTTAAGGACAATCTCAAGAAGATTAGATTTATGTTCAAATTCTGAATTGAAAGCATTCTTTTATTTAAATGATGAGCCCACTGACACACAATCTGTCTATTTCAGGGTTTAATATAGCAAAATTCTCCGATTTTTCACACTTTATATTTATTATAATTTAATTGGTTTGGGGGACAAGTATCTTTTATAATCATATTCAGACAACTTCCATGTTGTCTGTGACAGGGTTGAAGATAAATGGTGTCCAAATCAGACAATAATAAAAGGAATTTAATGCCTGAGGTGGGACGTTTTAATATGTACTTAATGTTGTAGGGTGTTCAGAAAATGCATTTATTCTAGTAAAAAAAAGTTTAAAAGTTAAGTTAAAAAAATAATACCGCAGCCCAAGAATGACCCATATATTATAATAATCTATTCACCTAGCTAGCTAGCTAATATGTCATATTGCAAAAGCATGCTCACATCGTCAACAAACTATAACATTAGTCAAGAATAAACTAGCTAGTAGTGGCTAATGGAACTGCTTGGGAAATGTTAGCCAGCTAGCTAGTTAGCAAGGCAGCACTACAGAGAAGCCGGTGAACACACAAAGCATACGTTAGCTAGCTATATGTATTTATTAGGAATGCCCATTAGCTGCTGCCAAGGCAACAGCTACTCTTCCTGGGGTCCAAACACATTAAGGCACTTACATTACATATAAAACAGTACATCATTATAACATTATTACACCACTACATATCTACAGTACAAAATGTACACTGCTCAAAAAAATAAAGGGAACACTAAAATAACACATCCTAGATCTGAATGAATGAAATATGCTTATTAAATACTTTTTTCTTTACATAGTTGAATGTGCTGACAACAAAATCACACAAAAATTATCAATGGAAATCAAATTTATCAACCCATGGAGGTCTGGATTTGGAGTCACACTCAAAATTAAAGTGGAAAACCACACTACAGGCTGATCCAAATTTGATGTAATGTCCTTAAAACAAGTAAAAATGAGGCTCAGTAGTGTGTGTGTGGCCTCCACGTGCCTGTATGACCTCCCTACAACGCCTGGGCATGCTCCTGATGAGGTGGCGGATGGTCTCCTGAGGGATCTCCTCCCAGACCTGGACTAAAGCATCCGCCAACTCCTGGACAGTCTGTGGTGCAACGTGGCGTTGGTGGATGGAGCGAGACATGATGTCCCAGATGTGCTCAATTGGATTCAGGTCTGGGGAACGGGCGGGCCAGTCCATAGCATCAACGCCTTCCTCTTGCAGGAACTGCTGACACACTCCAGCCACATGAGGTCTAGCATTGTCTTGCATTAGGAGGAACCCAGGGCCAACCACACCAGCATATGGTCTCACAAGGGGTCTGAGGATCTCATCTCGGTACCTAATGGCAGTCAGGCTACCTCTGGCGAGCACATGGAGGGCTGTGCGACCCCTCAAAGAAATGCCACCCCACACCATGACTGACCCACCGCCAAACCGTCATGCTGGAGGATGTTGCAGGCAGCAGAACGTTCTCCACGGCATCTCCAGACTCTGTCACGTCTGTCATGTGCTCAGTGTGAACCTGCTTTCATCTGTGAAGAGCACAGGGCGCCAGTGGCGAATTTGCCAATCTTGGTGTTCTCTGGCAAATGCCAAACGTCCTGTACGGTGTTGGGCTGTAAGCACAACCCCCATCTGTGGATGTCGGTCCCTCATACCACCCTCATGGAGTCTGTTTCTGATCGTTTGAGCAGACACATGCACATTTGTGGCCTGCTGGAGGTCATTTTGCAGGGCTCTGGCAGTGCTCCTCCTGCTCCCCCTTGCACAAAGGCGGAGGTAGCGGTCCTGCTGCTGGGTTGTTGCCCTCCTACGGCCTCCCCCACGTCTCCTGATGTACTGGCCTGTCTCCTGGTAGCGCCTCCATACTCTGGACACTACGCTGACAGACACAGCAAACCTTCTTGCCACAGCTCGCATTGATGTGCCATCCTGGATGAGCTGCACTACCTGAGCCACTTGTGTGGGTTGTAGACTCCGTCTCATGCTACCACTAGAGTGAAAGCACCGCCAGCATTCAAAAGTGACCAAAACATCAGCCAGGAAGCATAGGAACTGAGAAGTGGTCTGTGGTCACCCACTATAGAACCACTCCTTTATTGGGGGTGTCTTGCTAATTGCCTATAATTTCCACCTGTTGTCTATTCCATTTGCACAACAGCATGTGAAATTTGTCAATCAGTGTTGCTTCCTAAGTGGACAGTTTGATTTCACAGAAGTGTGATTGACTTGGAGTTACATTGTGTTGTTTAAGTGTTCCCTTAATTTTTTTGAGCAGTGTATAATCCCACCATACAACAATATTACAATGTACGTGTGTGTGTAGCGCGTGTGTGCTAGCGTTTGTGTGTGTATGCCGGTTGTCTGTACTCTTCACAGTCCCCGCGGTTCCATAAGGTATATTTTTACCTGTGTTTTAAAAATCTGATTCTACTGTTGCATCAGTTACCTGATGTGGAGTATAGTTCCATGTAATCATGTCTCTATGTAGTACTGTGCACCTCCCATGGTCCAGTCTGTTCTGGACTTGGGGATTGTGAAGATGTCTTGTGGGGTATGGATGGGTGTCCGAGCTGTGTTCTAATAGTTCTAGCTGTGTTCTAGTAGTTTAAACAGTACATTCAGCTTGTCAACACTACTTACAAAAACAAGTAGTGATGAACTCAAACTCTCTTCCATGTTGAGCCATGAGTGATTCACATGCATATCATTGTTAGCTCCCCGTGTACTTTTAAGGGCCAGCTGTGCTGCCCTGTTCTGAGCCACCTGCAATTTTCCCAAGTTCCTCTTTGTGGCACCTGACCACATGACTGAACAGTAGCCCAGGTGAGACAAAACTAGGGCCTGTAGGACCTGCCTTGTTGATAGTGTGGTTAAGAAGGCAGAGCAGAGCTTTGTTTTTGATAAACTTCTCTCCATTTTACCTACTGTTGTATCAATATGTTTTGACCAAGACAGTTTACAATCCATAGTTACTCGAAGCAGTTTAGTCACCTCAACCTGTTCAATTTCCACATGATTCATTAGGCATTATTTGTCAGGCATCTCCAGCTAGCTAGTTAGCCAGCAGGTACATGCCACCAAAGAACATAGCTAGTTAGCTAGTCATGGTTGTTATCACTAACTTGCTTATCTAGCTAGTTAGCAATTAAAACGACTCCATAACGAACATTAACGAAGTTAGCTAGCTAACATTAGCTAGATAGCAACAAGTTTAACCCCTAAACTCCTACTTGCTTCACTCAAAGTAGCTGGCTACAGTAGCTTGCCTGATTAAAATATATTTATTAATCCCTGGTACTTCATTCAGCTGACTAATGCTAGCTAGTAAATAATTGAAATGCACAGCAGACAATTGATGTTCACACACTACACAAACATCTACCTACTGTGTACTAGTTAGACGCTATAACGTCTCCTCTTTCCAAGGGTCGTCTCTAGTTACCTCAGCCACAAATGGCTAAACCCGCATATTTAAAAAATGTATCTTCAGAAAATATTACTTTAAACCTAACCTTAACCCTAGCTGTAACTACACTGCTATAACCTTATGCCTAACCCTAACCTTACATTAAGACCAAAAAGCGAATTTGTGTTCATAAATACCGCATTTTGACTTTGTGACTGTGTTAACTGACAACCCTTTCCAAGTGCGAGTGTCACGTAGTTTACACACCCGAAAAAGTCTGATTTATGTTAATGCATAATAATCGGGAGTGTACAATCCCAGAAATCCTTGTTAATGCATAATCGGAAGTGTACCATCCCGGAAATACGTGTGTCAGTACGTGATCAGGAGTGTGCAGCGATCTGTGCACATATTTGAGAAATTGCCGCACACCTCCCGCAAACTCCCATTTTCACTGATGGTGTACAGTTTGGAAAATACCCGGAAACCAAGCTGCATAGTCTAGCCTACTATGCTCCCTGTGACTCTAGGGTAAACAAAATGGTAACGTTGTGTATTTTATAGCCCATTTGTTTGTGAGAAAATGTGAATGGGATCCAATTTGGTTTATATTCAAACTTTGGCTGTCTAGGCTCCCTAGACCTTTTAATTCCAAAATGATTCACTGGAATTAAACAATAAATACTAGCTGACAGACTGAGTAAATGTTTTACAAGGCCTACATTTGCTTAGGCCAGGACTATATGATGCAAACCTGCATAATGGAAGCTCAGCCCTGTCAGTTTTGTCTAATCATGTTGCTTTCTGTGTCTGTGTATAGGAAACCCCCCACAAGTACAAGGTTCCTGCAGTTTGACTGGGTTTTCATCCTCCCCAAGCCAGGAGTTTTTCCAGTAGTTATTTTTGAACAATTTGACATTATTAAAAATACTATAGTCCCAACATAGCCCATAATAAACATTTTTTACATCAAATGAACCTCATCAAACCGTATAAGGTCCAGAGTTTTACCTGGTTAGGTTACCTGATCAGGAAAACCTTCAGCCGGCAGATTCCTTTTTTAACCACACCGCTCTGGGACCTGTGATTCCACCTCTGTCCCAGTGGGTCTTTACTCACACAGCTGCTTTTGCCTGGTTAGACTTTCACCTGGACTAGCTGCCGACCTGAATGTTTGGTTGGCTGAACCTGAAGTAATTCATATAAATTTTGCTAATGAATGAACTACCGGTGAGCAGATGGCTTGCTGTTTGAAACAAAGCATGTTCTCGTGGACCGACTCGAGCGCACTGACTTGGCCGTCTGTTTTCAGATATAAAAAATATGGAGGGAGCTCAGATCTAATGTGCGCATCCTCAGCAAACAACATGACGACACATCACCAAAAATAACATATGCTCTGTGTAGATCACAACGTTCTCGATATTCTCTCTCCGTCCATTGAATATGAAACCACATTGATCTGATCGTACTAACCAGGTCAGTTCTGCTTTTGAGAGTTCATTGGGCCAAGGATGGATGGGAAGATAGAAAGAAATTAAATCACAGCAAGTCATTCATTGTATCAGTCCCAGCACCTTGTTGCCGCTGTGTTTAAAAATCTGCGATTGTCGTCGTTTCTGGGCGGTTTCTGGGCATTCAAATCAAATGTATTTATATAGCCCTTCGTACATCGGCTGATATCTCAAAGTGCTGTACAGAAACCCAGCCTAAAACCCCAAACAGCAAGCAATGCAGGTGTTGAAGCACGTTGGCTAGTTGGAAAAACTCCCTAGAAAGGCCAAAACCTAGGAAGAAACCTATAGAGGAACCAGGCTATGAGGGGTGGCCAGTTCAAATGTTCATAAATTACCAGCATGGTCAAATAATAATAATCACAGTAGTTGTCGAGGGTGCAACAAGTCAGCACCTCAGGAGTAAATGTCAGTTGGCTTTTCATAGCCGATCATTAAAAGTATCTCTACCACTCCTGCTGTCTCTAGAGTGTTGAAAACAGCAGGTCTGGGACAGGTAGAACGTCCGTTGAACAGGTCAGGATTCCATAGCCGCAGGCAGAACAGTTGAAACTGGAGCAGCAGCACGGCCAGGTGGACTGGGGACAGCAAGGAGTCATCATGCCAGGTAGTCCTGAGGCATGGTCCTAGGGCTCAGGTCCTCCTCCGAGAGAGAGAATTAGAGAGAGCATACTTAAATTCACACAGGACACCGGATAAGACAGGATAAGTACTCCAGACCCTAGCCCCCCGACACATAAACTACTGCAGCATAAATACTGGAGGCTGAGACAGGAGGGGTCAGGAGACACTGTGGCCCCATCCGATGATACCCCCGGACAGGGCCAAACAGGAAGGATATAACCCCACCCACTTTGCCAAAGCACAGCCCCCACACCACTAGAGGGTTATCAGCATTGGCCTTCAGGTCCTTGATCTGAACAGGTCAGACAGCATGCAGCCAATTAGGTGTCTTCTTCGTTCATTTTCCCCCTCCCTTTGTGGTGTTTACATTTAGTGGCCAGGTCTGGTCTTCTGAGGATGGTAATAGGGCCTGTTTTCACCTGTCTATGTCTGGTCAGACTCCTAAAGGACTCACAGAGACAGAGATGGAGGGAGAGTGAAAGAAAGATAAAGCGATGTCGGGAAAGAGATGGAGTGAGAAAGAGAGCTAGATGTAAGCTAGATGTCTGTCATTATGAGAAAAGCTCATTAAGGGCAGCTGAGGCTGATATGGGCCTTAGGCCAAGCTCTCTGACTGGTTGTAAGATGAGGCTGTTGTTGTTGGTTAGTGAGGCGATCAGAAGATCAGACTGGGTCAGTCACAGGAGAACTGATATACCTCCAATGTTTTTAGTTAATATAGGAAGTCTTGTTCAGTCAAAGAGGAGGTCATGACCTAGAGAAATCATGTTTGTGGTAATAAGTCACTTTTTATTTTGGTCCCCAAAGAAGTCTCTTGGCTTTTGTTGGATTATGGCTTTGTGTTGATCTGAATAGCCATTCTTTCTCATAATTTAAGCCGAATAGACTTCCAGTTAGGGTTGGGCGGTACCCAGATTTCCATACTTTCATACCGTGCCAGTGCCATCCCGGGATACAAAGTATTACCGTCAGTGCACACAAGGAGCGCACATAATTTTTTTCCAACGTAAAAAATTACCCAAAAACGTTGTAATAACATGCTAACCAGTACTAAGAAATCCCCATAGCGGATTCTTGGTAGATGCTAATGAGCGCATGCAAACATTTACTCCCAAGACAGACAACCCAGCTAATAAATGTATGCAAATATCTCAAAACACAGTTCGCAGCATGCACAAAACAAATGTTAGACAGCAGGGATCGTAACGTAGGAAGGGATTGTCTCTTCAGCTGTTACCAAGAAACTTGATCTTGCAAGCTAACGTTAGCCACTTAGCTAACATTAGCAAGTTATCAAAACACAGCTGGAGAGAATTTATTTGCCACAGTTAGATAACTTAATTGTTATAAGATATATAGCTGGCAAACATTACTAGGGCATTTTAAGTGTAACTTGATTACCTCAGTCACGTAAGTTGTGCTGCAGGAGTGACTGACCTCACGAAGCTCCCGTTTTGCTCGTTTTGCTTCTTTGTAAACAAACTCAAGCGTGTGGCTCAAACAGCTGTTTTAGGAAACTAGCACCGGTAAACTTCATAATGAGAAATTATGAAAGCGATCTGCTTTATCTATTACCTAGTGCACAAGTTGACTGCAGATATTTATTTAAAAAGTACAAATATTAAAAAGTATTAAAGTTTTTGTTTCTTATCACGGTCAGCTATAGTTTAGGCTAACTGAAGTCTGTAAATCATGGGATGTTAGCATTCTAGCTAGCTATCAAATGGCTGCCATTACCTTGCGCTACGGAGCTAATGAGTGTAAATCTGTGGGTTGTCCCATAGACAGGCTGCTCACCGACTAATGCTAAGAGTTTTTGGCTAGCTCTCCAAAAGCCTGTTCCCTACAATCTGCTCCATAGCTGGCTCTCATACTGGGACAGCGGTCTGCATCTAGGTCGCAATATCTAATTTGTCATTCATGCAGTTGCAAAGTGTGTGTGTGTGGGGAAGCGGGCACCAAGCTTATCTCTTAGAGTTTCACACACTCTTTGCCCGAGGTATGTGAGGAAGTGCCCCATCATGAAAAACAGAGAAGAGGGATGTTTTTCTCTCTTTTAAGGCTTTCCATCTGCATCAAAGGCACTGCTAGGCTGGGCTGCAGGCTCTGACGTTAATCACAGATACTGTAATACTCCTTAATCACAGATTAATTTAAAGTGTGGCCACTGGCCACTGTCATTAGCGGACCCAAACACTGCTAGTAGTTGTAGTAGTATTATTATGATTTTTATTGGTAGTGGTATTAACACTTATAGTAGCACCAATTATGGTAGTTGTTGTATATATATTTTGTAACATGTTTAAAGATGTGACAGTGTAGTTCACCACTAGAATATAAGCATACAGCACTTCAATTTCATAGTGGCGTCGTTGGCTACAGGTTTTCTGTATAAATGCAATGTAAAATCCTCACACTGTACTGATGTACTGCTGTGCGGTAGGGTGTGCAGGCTATATCTATAATGGTAAGATCATGTTAAGCCGTGCACGTTAATGTGCTTAAAGGTTTTTGAGACGGCGAGACCGAGAGAGAAGGTGTGTGTGTGTGCATGCTGCTATGGGAGATATGAGTGGAGCTGGAGGCTCAGTGGTTAGCACATCTAGACAGCCTGTGTGCTAAGAGACATACATATTACCTTGTGATTCATTGGTGAAGTAACCAGTGCCGACACAAACCTACCCTCAGATGAAATGGGAATCAATCCTCGTTCTAACACCCACATACACACACACACACGCACACACACAAAGGCATGCACACACAAACAGGCACGCACTCACACACACCCTGTGTTTTATAGCAATAAGAGATGATTAAGACTTCAAGGTGACTCAATGCATATACAGTAGGCTCTGAAGCTAAACCAGCCAGAGCACACAATGACAAGAACATGTTGTTGTAAGGAACAGTGGAGACAAAGGGAGGACAGCGTTATTCCAAAAAACATTGTAGAAAAGGGCAAGAAAGTGTTATTCCAAAGAATATTGGAAATATGGTGTTAGCATGAGCATTATTCCAAAGATTGTTGAGGATACTGTTTGGTGAAGATGATAATATTTTTCTATAAGGAGACCATTGCGATGTCATTTTCAAAGCAATATGATAGTTTCTGCTTTTATAATTTCAAGGGTACAACAGTTTCATATGTTCTTCAATTACAATGAACAATTCATAATGTCAGCCATGTAGGCTACATACAAAATGGTGGAAGTAAAGAGCCTCAGGTAATTGTGTCTCTGATGGCTGGGGCAGAGTGAAGGCTGTCACTCATGCATGCTCTTTTCTTCTCATTCCACCTACTTTCTGATTGGTTAAGAGGAAGCTCCCTCTGGCTATGACTCTTACTGGAGCTGCTCTCCATAAGAGAATACTGTACACATTTGACACAAGGAATATGAAATAGGCAAAAATAAACAATCAATATTGCAAATAAATGTATACGTGTATATATTTATCAAACAAGGTGTACTATATTCCCCCTGCCTATAAAATAAAGAAAAAACACCCCAAAAAATACATTTAGTTATTTCAGTCTAGAATCTAGATTGTTATTTGAATGTGTCATTTGAAACGATGCATATCATACCAGCAGCATTAGGTTTGAGAACCTGGTAGAGTTTTTATAATAAATGGCCATTTGCAAGTGGCCCTTTTCAAGCTTGACTTCATTTGCATAGATGAAACACAGGGGAGCCAATGATTCCCCTGGAAAGTTAGTCCTCGTGTATCACCATAGAAACAAGCCGTGTTCAGAGTCAGGAAATAGATTCAACACGCGTCAAGTTGAAAATGTAATGGCCTGATTATCTTATGTGAGTGTATTTGCATGCATGCGTTACCCTGTGTGTGTGTGTGTCTGGGTCTAATGACTTTGAAACATCCTTACTTACTTTTTAAGTGGGAGAGTTATTCCTTGAACGTTCCAGGTTCTCATCGATAGCCCAGTAATGAGGATTTGGTGTTTTAGCTGGCCCCGTGGTTTGTGTTTTCTAACGATCTCCCTTGTGTCCTGTTGCCAAGATGATTAAGGGGGCCAATTGGCACAGCTTGATGCTGAAATAAGAAGTGGCTGGAAGCGGCTCAGGAGAGGTTCCGACGGATGCAGAGTGATTGACAGCCGAGGGACTTCACCTTGTTGTTTGTGTGTGTGTGTGTGTGTGTGTGTGTCAGGGCTGCGGGGGTGTAAGGGTGATATTTCTGGCATCCTCTAATGTCACAGAGACACAGGGGGTTGCTTGGTTAGTTGTCCCTAGATGGCCTGGATTGTGTTCAGTAGGCACCAAACTGGAGACAACATTTTCAAATAGAGTAAAACATGAGGTACTACCTTTAGTTTTCTGATGCAAAATGTTTTGCTACATTGTGCCCTACCTATCATGACCCTGATCTACCTTCTATGGTTCCTCCACCACAGGGCTAGTGGGTGTGTTCAGCAACAGATACAGCAGCGAATGTCAGCTTGTCTAATTCCCGTGCTATAGTAACCCCTTGGGCTTTGGATATGAACGTACTTATTCAGAAATGCTCAGAGAAAAATTAGCAACTCTGGGATAGAGTACCTCTCAACAGTAACAATATCCTATACGTGTCTCTTCTTGGCATTTATTCTAAGAAGTTGGCATGTCTGTCAGCTCGTCCTGCTTTCTGACGTTGGGAATGGATGTCACCTATTTAGTTTGGTGTGCTCAAATCTAAGACTAATCCTCTTTAGACCGGAGGCCCTCAAAATAGGCCTGTGTTATAAGGGGAGAGTTAATGTGGCGCTGGAAACCTCTGTGTGCCGTTGATAGCTTTGTCACACCTTGATGAGAACATTTAATGACCAAGAGTAACCCTATGATGTAACACTGGTGGCAAGAGGTGGAGTCCGTCCCTCCTTGCCTGCCTTCCTTCCTTCCTCCCTCTCTGTCTGTCTTTCCTTCTGGTTCTCATTACCTTTTTTTTTCTTATTTTACCAGGTAAATAGACTAAACACATTCTCCTTTACAGCAACTGGGGAATAGTTAGATGTGAGTGTACATGTGCACATATGCACATTCATGCATACGTGCTTGTTTGTGAATGTATTTGTCACAGAATTCTAATATAAATATTCCAATGTCCCAGATGTTTGTGTCAGACAACAAGGCTAGATTAGGATCCATACCGACAGTACTGTACCTGTGTAATCCCTAAATCAAACACATGGCATAATGGCACCCATCCTAATCCCTTCAATCGTTATCCTCCAACGTGCTCTGGGCCTATATAACTGTTGAAGTTATTCATTGAAAAATAATGTAACATCATACAATAACATAGCTAGGTATAGTAGGGAGGGTCATTTAAAGTGAGAACCTTAGAACCAAACCAATTCACAATGCCATATCGTAACTAGCTACAGGGTTCCCAATAAATTCTAGTACTGGATAGTTAGTCCTGCAGTTGCAATACTTCATAATAGGATGGCCCTGTATGTAGCTATAAATCAAGCATTTCATTGTAGATGCTAGACATGCAGTTAATAGCAACCTATTTATATTTAGATAAGGAATGACACCCACTTCAGCAACATTTGGCTCCAAGGGCCTTTTAAGTTAATATGTAGATTTTATTAACCCCCTAGTGTTGTCATGGTACCACAGGCCTGACCTAGAGATAGGAATAACTGCTGTTCTGAGACACATGGCAATCTGGGAATTAGCTAGTGTCCCCGCTGTGTGTGGGGGTGCGTGTGTGCGTGCACACGGATCTGTGTGCGCAGACTGAGTGTGTGTGTCTGTGCGTGCTACTCTAAGTTCCTGTGTTTTAACTAGTCTCTGAAGAGAGAAGGTCTGACCATCCTGACCTAGTGTAGGCCATGTTACCCAGGGACATTAGGTAACAGTACCGGCTTTAAAATAGCAAACGGGGGAACAGAGTGTGTTATGAGATTCACTAGTTTTTCGCCTTGTCCCTCCCTGGGTGAGGCTATATATAGCACCTCACACTGGAATAGAGTTTTCCCCAGCGATGTGGACCAAAGCCACAAGAACAGCTGCGCTAAAGCCAAGTCCCTAGATCAGCTCAGTCTCTTTCTACCTCTCTCTGCCGGTGTCTTTTACGGTGTCTCTCTCTCTGTCTTCTCTCTTTAAAAAAATAAAATAAAAATGTTTGTGTTTTACCCCCTTTTTCGACCCCATTTCGTGAAATCCAATTACGATCTTGTCTCATCGCCGCAACTTCCCAACGCACTCGGGAGAGACAAAGGTCGAGTCATGCGTCCTCCGAAACATGACCCGCCTATCCGCGCTTCTTAACACCCACCCGCTTAACCCGGAAGCCAGCTGCACCAATGTGTCAGAGGAAACACCGTTCAACTGACCACCGAAGTCAGCCTGCAGGTGCTGGCTAGAGTGAGATGAGTCAAGTAAAGCCCCCCCGGCCAAACCCTCCCCTAACCCAGACGACGCTGGGCCAAACCCTCCCCTAACCCGGACGACGCTGGGCCAAACCCTCCCCTAACCCAGACGACGCTGGGCCAAACCCTCCCCTAACCCAGACGACGCTGGGCCAATTGTGAGCTGCCTTTAGGGACTCCCGGTCACGGCCGGTTGTGACACAGCCTTGGATCGAAACCGGGGTCTGTAGTGAAGCCTCAAGCACTGCGATGTATCTATCTAAACTTCTTTGCGTCGGTCTCTATTTCTCCGTCTGTCTCGTTGTGTGCCTCTCTGTAACATCCATTATAACCAGGTCTCCCCTAATGTTAATTGGTCCAGCAGTCAAGCCAACTGAGCTCCTTGTACTACTGTAGCAGATTTTACTGAGCTTTGTGTTTTTTTTCATTAATTGGATAATGGAGTGTAACACAGAATATATTTGCGGATTGGTTGCTAAAGTGGTAGCCACTGACCGTAGCAATCAATGGCATGTGGGACAATATATTTATTTAATTTAAAGGAAAACGATGACAATGAAAATACATTTTGGAAATTGAATATCACATCAGTCATAATACATTATACTGGCAGAATTAAGTAGCTCTGTAGGACTAACTGCAGAGAGAAACATGGGTGTGGCTTCTGCTTGTCTCAGTCCTCTACAATACTGGTGGATACAGACTGAGTGTACAAAACATTAAGGACACCTTCCCTTTTGCCCTAAGAACAGCCTCAATTCTTCAGGTCATGGGCTCTACAAGGTGTGGAAAGCGTTTCACAGGGATTCTGGCCCATGTTGACTTCAATGCTTCCCACAGTTGTCTCAAGTTGGCTGGATGTCCTTTGGGTAGTGGACCATTCTTGATGCACACGAGAAACTGTTGAGCTTGAAAAACCCAGCAGCGTTGCAGTTCATGACCAGTGCGCCTGGCATTTTTTCTTGCCCATTCACCCTCTGAATGGCACAAATACAGAATCCATGTCTCAATTGTCTCAAGGCTTAAAAATCCTTCTTTAACCTGTCTCATCCCCTTCATCTACACTGATTCGAAGTGGATTTAACAAGTGACACACTCCCAGACACACACCTACACCGCTGTCCACTCCGAGATGGATCTTTATATAGCTGTGATAACCTTCACCATAAGGTCTGCTCAGTCCTCTTCCCAAGGCAGCCATATTTCTCACCTTAGCCAATTAATAAGTCATTCACTGTTTCTCTCTTCACTGCTGTTATTGATTGCAGCGCCCTGATGATAGTATTACAGGCATGGGTCATTTTAATGTTTTGTATAGTTAGTGTATATTCAGTTATGAATCTATATGTGTGGATGTGTGGCAGGAGGGTTGAGGACAGTCTATATATGGCCTTATTGCTTACATAGATAAACTGTGTCAACTACAGAGGCCAACCTCTTGGCCCGTGAAAAGGAACATATTTGCACTCCTGCTGTTCTCTGATTCGTTCTCGCTCTTGCTCTCTCACTCTCTCTCTCCTTCCTCCGTTCTCTCATTCGCTCACTCTCCTCTATTACCTTCTCCATCAAACACTTTCTCTATCTCTCTTTTTCCCTACCTTTCTCCATCTCTCTCCCTTTCTCTCTCAATCTTCCCCCTCTCTCCATCTCTCTCTCTTTCAGTTTGACATCACAGGTGTGTGTATATATAGCAGATGGATTCTCTCTTGGCAGGAGTCTTTCTCTGTCCCTGTAGTGAGCTAGGCCCAGCGCCGGCCAGCCGCTCAAATGAAGTAGAAACACTTTGTTGTTTACATTGTCCTCTCCGATCTGTCTAGACATCAGTTTTGACTTATATCCATTATTCATGGTTTCTCCACTAGCGCACACACACACACACACGTACGTATACTGTGTGTGAGTGGTTATTAGTGTGCCTGTCCTCCTCCAGTCATCTCAGTTAGATTTATTCCTCAGCCCCTGCCAAGCACATGTTACCACGGCTACATGCCTGGAGAGCTTTGAAGCAGGTGGCCATCCAACCAGAACGAAACATTAGCCGTGCCTGCGAATAGTGAACACACATACAGATATAGTGAGCGCCACAAATGCATACCCCTCCGTATTTGCACCATGTGAAAGGGATGAAGCATTCTGGGTATTTGGCAAGGGAGGACTGAAGAGGGCAGGAGAGGGGTGAGGTTACAGCTCTGGTAAGATGTGAAGACGTTACAAAGATCTTATATTGCCTTCTAGCACCCAATAGTGCTTTTTAACACTTGATATTGGCGCTCTTGACAAACCATGGCTCCTTATAACAATGGTTGTATAAATATGAGGTATTAATTCATTTATAATGCATTACACACCATCCATACATTATTATCCAGCTAAGCATTCATAACAGCACATGACTCCTGTATGGAAGCATGGATGTTTGCCTACGAAGCAGTCCTGAACCCATTTTCCACTGCATTCCTGGGCTGCGTCCTAAATGGGACCCTAAAAGAAGTGCACTTCTTTTGACAAGAGCCCATAGGTAACTGGTTACCATTTGTGGCACTCTCCTGTTATGTGGGGTCTATAGGCAGCAGCAGCAGATGGCCACTAGAACTGTATCTAAGGCAGACTTTTAAAAGGAGGTTATTGCCATTTGTTATGGCAGAAAATGTAATTAGGAAAATGGCAGCTGTGGCCATGTTGGATCATTTAAGGAATATAATCCAATTTGAACTGGACAATCCTCTCCAAACAGACTGTAATGGGAAAAACCGTGTGTGTGCCAGCCAGCCAGCCAGCCAGCCAGCCGGCCAGAAAGGAATACTACTGTCCCTTTGTCCCTGATAGCCTAGGAACTATATTGGGGACTCTAGTGGCTGGGTTGGTCTGCTGGATTACACTACATGACCAAAAGTATGTGGACACCTGCTCGTCGAACATCTCATTCCAAAATCATGGGCATTAATATTGAGTTGGTCCCCCCTTTGCAGCTATAACAGCCTCCACTCCTTCATGGAAGGCTTTCCACTAGATGTTGGAATATTGCTGCGCGGACTTGCTTCCGATCAGCCATGAGCATTAGTGAGGTCGGGCACTGATGTTGTGCGATTAGGCCTGGCTCGCTGTTGGCCTTCCAATTCATCCCAAAGGTGTTCGATGGGGTTGTGTTCAGGGTTCTGTGTAGGCCAGTCCAGTTCTTCCACACCAATCTCGACAAACCATTTCTGTAGGGACCTTGCTTTGTGCACGAGGGCATTGTCATGTTGAAACAGGAAAGGGCTTTCCCCAAACTGTTGCCACAAAGTTGGAAGCACAGAATTGTCTCAAATATCATTGTGTGCTGTAGCATAAAATATTTCCCTTCACTGGAACTAAGGTGCCAAGCCCGAACCATGAAAAACAGCCCCAGACCATTCCTCCTCCACTAAACTTTACAGTTGGCACTACGCATTCGGGTAAGTAGAGTTCCTGTAGGTATCTGCCAAACCCAGATTCGTCTGTTGGACTGCCAGATTGTGAAGCGTGATTCATCACTCCAGAGAATGTGTTTCCACTGCTCCAGAGTCCAATGGTGGCAAGTTTTACACCACTCACACAAGTTTTACACCACAAGCTGACGCTTGGCATTGGTGATCTTAGGCTTGTGTGCGGCTGCTCTGCCATGGAAACCCATTTCATAAAGCTCATGACGAACTGTTATTGTGCTAACGTTGCTTCCAGAGGCCCTTTGGAACTCAGTAGTGAGTGTTGCAACCGAGGACAGACAATTTGTATGCGCAACGTGCTTCAGCACTCGGTGGTCCCGTTCTGTGAGCTTGTGTGGCCTACAGTTGACCAGGGCAGCTCTAGCAGGGAAGAAATTTGATGAACGAACTTGTTGGAAAGGTGGCATCCTATGACGGTGCCACGTTGAAAGTCACTGAGCTCTTTAGGATGGCCATTCTACTGCGAATGTTTGTCTAATGATTGCATGGCTTGGTGCTTGATTTTATACACCTGTCAGCAACAGGTGTGGCTGAAATAGCCAAATCCACCAATTTGAAGGGGTGTCCACATACAGAACCAGTCAAAAGTTTGGACACAACTACTGTTTAAAGATTTGTCTTAATTTGTACTATTTTCTACTGTGTAGAATACTAGTGAAGACACAAACTATGAAATAACACATATGGAATCATGTAATAGCCAAAAAAGTGTTAAACAAATAAAAATATATTCTATAATTTAGATTATTTTAAGTAGACACCCTTTGCCTTGGTGACAGCTTTTCACACTCTTGGCATTCGCTCAACCAGTTTCATGAGGAATGCTTTTCCAACAGTCTTGAAGGAGTTCCCACAGATGCTGAGCACTTGTTGGCTGCTTTTCCTTCACTCTGCGGTCCAACTCATCCCAAGCCATCTCTGTTAGGTTGAGGTCGGGTTATTGTGGAGCCCAGGTCATCTGATGCAGCACTCCAACACTCTCCTTCTCGGTCAAATAGCCCTTTACACAGCCTGGAGGTGTGTTGGGTCTTTGTCCTATTGAAAAAGAAATGATAGTCCCACTAAGTGCAAACCAGATGGGATGGCGTATCGCTGCAGAATCCTGTGGTAGCCATGCTGGTTAAGTGTGCCTTGAATTCTAAATAAATCACTGACAGTGTCACCGGCAAAGCACCCCCACACCATAACACCACCTACTCACTGCTTCATGGTGGGAACCACATATGCGGAGATCATCCGTTCACCTACTCTGCGTCTCACAAAGACACACTGGTTGGAACCGATAATCTCAAATTTGGACCATCAGATCAAAGGACAGATTTCCACCAGTCTAATGTCCATTGCTCATGTTTCTTGGCCCAAGCAAGTCTCTTCTTATTGGTGTCCTTTAGTAGTGGTTTCTTTGCAGCAATTTGACCATGAAGGCCTGATTCACTCAGTCTCCTTTGAACAGTTGATGTTGAGATGTGTCTGTTACTTATTTGGGCTACAATCTGAGGTGCAGTTGACGCTAATGAACTTATCCTCTGCAGCAGAGGTAACCCTGGGTCTTCCTTTCCTGTGGCGGTTCGCATGAGATCAAGTTTCATCATAGCACTTGATGGTTTTTGCCGCTGCGCTTGAAGAAACTTTCAAAGTTCTTGAAATGTTCAGGATTGACTGACCTTCATGTCTTAAAGTAACGGACTGTAATTTCTCTTTGCTTATTTGAGCTATTCTTGCCGTAATATGGACTTGGTCTTTTACCAAATAGGGCTATCTTCTATATACCACCCCTACCTTGTCACAACACAACTGATTGGCTGAAATGCATTAAGAAGGAAATTAACTTTTAACAAGGCATATCTGTTAGTTGAAATGCATTCCAGGTGACTATCTCATGAAGCTGGTTGAGAGAATGCCAAGAGTGTGCAAAGTTGTCATCAAGGCAAAGGGTGGCTACTTTGATGAATCTCAAATATAAAATATATTTTGATTTGTTTAACACTTTTTTTGTAACCACATGATTATTTCATAGTTTTGAAGTCTTCACTATTATTCTACAATGTAGAAAATAGTAAAAAAAAACTTGAATGAGTAGGTGTGTATCCTTTTTTTATGCGTACTGTCCATTTGTGTATATATAGTGTTTCTTCTCTTGCTTCATAGTTCTTGGAATGAGATGGATTAGTATGTCTAGGGCACTGAGTTTTCCATGATCATGGCCTGGCAAGGAAAAACTCAGGGCTGTGACTCTGTGGCGTCATACACAAACAAACCAAGGGGAAAGAAAACAATACATGTAGGTCAGTTGTATTCTGGGTATTTTCCACCTGTTCAGTATTCAGACTGTTGGAATACCTTAGGATGTCAGACACAGTATCATGTCACCCAAACACACACTACTGTCCCAGTCTGCTGACGTCACATAGTCCATTAACCAGAGACTCCGTTGGTATGGTTCTGACTCGTCTGTCGGCCGGTCCAGAGCATACCCGGGTGCAAACACTATTTTAAATCGTTCCAAATACTTTATATGGACTTGATTGAGTTTGCCTGACTTAATGAACCACCTGAAAAGTTCCAAAACGTTAAACTCCAGCCATTTGACACTCGATGCAGACTTACTCAAACGCTCAAAGTATATGAAAGATTTCACATAGTGTTTGAACACAGGTCTGGTCCAGAGTGGACGAGCAGTGTCAGTGGGTCGTAATAAAAGATTAACCCCTACCCTGCCGTTAATACAACCCAGCTTCCTTGGAAGGGAGAGCGGGCCCCAGTCGAGAGCTCTGAAAGTTACTGGAGTGCCAGGGATTCTCTGTGACGCCATTCGCTGGGCTACACCCTATGGTTTAAGGGCCTAGCGGTGACACGCTGACCTTTACTCTACCTCGCCAGGCGGTATGCACTGTGTGTGTGCTTGCAATCAAACCATGCAACTTAATGGCTGAAGGGGAAACATGTCAAAGGAAGTATTATTAGAGTGAGTGGATGTCGAAGCAGCTGCGTACGTAAGTAGCACTGCAGAGTATGGCGAGTCAATGCATTACAATGCAACTGTGCTCTGCTCATTCATTCAGTCACAAGATGAAGGGTTGAGGGGCCTGCATGACAACATTAGTCGTATGCCACTATACACCCCTAGGATGAATGAACTTACAGGCAGGCCCATGTGGGCAAAAGCAACGACGACTATACACACTCACACACAAACAAACACACATTCAACATATGGCAGAGGCGTGTTTGACAACCCTGACAGTGTGCGATATGATGGAAGTGTGTGTCTTTACCTCCACTCTTATTCATCAGCAAGCCAGAGCCTCACATTGACATACTAGAGCTCTTTCTCTCCATTACACTGTCTATAGGGACTCAAGTGATTGCTACCTTGGACCTCTTACTATAATGCAGATCTTGTGTCGGTTCATATGGTCATGTATTAATTAGGTAGATTCTATGAATACTTTAGATGGCACCTTGTGGAGCTATACAGTACATGTACCCTCCAAGCCCACTCTCCTTTCAGGCACATGGTGCTAGATACTCTTGTAGAACATTGCAGATAGAAATATAACCTTTAGAGCAGCTGTCATGATTCCCTATTTCTATATGAAATAATAAACTCAGCAAAAAAATAAACATCCCTTTTTCAGGACCCTGTCTTTCAAAGATAATTCGTAAAAACCTAAAACTTCACAGCTCTTCATTATAAATGGTTTAAACACTGTTTCCCATGCTTGTTCAATGAACCATAAACAATTAATGAACATGCACCTGTGGAACGGTCATTAAGACACTAACAGCTTACAGACGGTAGGCAATTAAGGTCACAGTTATGAAAACTTAAGACACTAAAGAGGCCTTTCTACTGACTCTGAAAAACACCAAAATAAAGATGCCCAGGGTCCCTGCTCACCTGCGTGAACGTGCCTTAGGCATGCTGCAAGGAGGCATGAGGACTGCAGATGTGGCCAGGGCAATAAATTGCAATGTCCGTACTGTGAGACGCCAAAGACAGCGCTACAGGGAGACGGGACGGACAGCTGATCGTCCTCGCAGTGGCAGACCACGTGTAACAACACCTGTGGGACAGGTACAGGATGGCAGCAACAACTGCCTGAGTTACACCAGGAACGCACAATCCCTCCATCCGTGCTCAGACTGTCCGCAATAGGCTGAGAGGCTGGACTGAGGGCTTGTAGGCCTGTTGTAAGGCAGGTCCTCACCATACATCACTGGCAACAACGTCGCCTATGGGCACAAACCCACCGTTGCTGGACCAGACAGGACTGGCAAAAAGTGCTGTTCACTGACGAGTCGCGGTTTTGTCTCACATGGGGTGATGGTCAGATTTGCGACATTCAGCGCGTCTGGGACCTGTTGGATCGGAGGGTGAGGGCTAGGGCCATTCCCCCCCAGAAATGTCTGGGAACTTGCAGGTGCCTTGGTGGAAGAGGGGGGTAACATCTCACAGCAAGAACTGGTACAGTCCATGAGGAGGAGATGCACTGCAGTACTTAATGCAGCTGGTGGCCACACCAGATACTGACTGTTACTTTTGATTTGGACCCCCCTTTGTTCAGGGACACATTACATTTCTGTTTGTCACATGTCTGTGGAACTTGTTCAGTTTATGTCTCAGTTGTTGAATCTTGTTATGTTCATACAAATATTTACGTTAAATTTGCTGAAAATAAACGCAGTTGACAGTTTGAGTTTGAGTTTATTTGATTTTTACAGGGACAGTGCACATTAATCAACGTGATTTATTTTTTTGCTGAGTTTAGGTGTCTGATCAACAAAATGTTAATGCAATCTTTCTCTCTCTCTGTCTGTCTCTCTTTCTCCATCTCTCACTCCCCAATCTCTTGCTTCTCCATCTCTCTCTCGTTCTCTCCTCCATCTCTCTCTCTCTCCTCCATCTCTTTCTTTTTCCTCCACCTCTCTCTCCCCCTTTCTTCCAGGAGGCCCAGAAGGTGAATAACCCTGCTAACAGTCAGGCAGCAGATGGGACACCTAAGGGTCCTGATGAGAAGGACGAAGTGGTACCTGCCAGCGAGGTGGGGTGGATGACCTCTGTGAAGGACTGGGCCGGGGTCATGATATCAGCACAGACACTCACCGGCAGAGTCCTGGTATGTGCCCGAAGCATGTTTATGTGTGTGTGTGTGTGTGTGTGTGTGCGCGCCTGTGTGTGTGTAGGGGTGTGTTGGTGCTTTTATTTTGAGCTGCTCTCAATCTCAAACCCCTGAAGATATTCTACCTGTAGTTCATATTATGTCAGAATGTGTGTGATGTCAGACATAATAGACCTAGCAGAAGTATAACTGAGTTACTGAGTTATTAAATTGTCATGCCACTGGGATAGCATGTCAATTTCCTGGGATACATTCTCAGCTACGTTACGGTTAGATTGGAGGGTGTGTAGAACATGTGGTGTGTGTTTGTGACCAAAGACTGACAGGGTACACAGGGGTTGGAGGGAGGGAGCAAAGGACCCCTTGTCTGCGTCTGCTGCAGTGTAATCAGCTGATGATAAATCTGTCTGCTAGGCACGGCTGGAATAAAGCATCTGGACTCCCAGCATGAGCTGTATTTAAAACCAGACAAAGGAAACTCCTACATTTTACAAAGGGAAGAAACTCATATTTTTTATTTGTAAAGGTAGAATGTTTTCTTTTTTGAAATATTGATACATATAACATATGATAAGCCTGATTGTAAGACATACAGGCTAATAAATGCTTATAAAAAGTACCAAATGCTTATAAAAAGGTATTGATTTAGGTTTTTCGTAGATGTTTGGTGTTTTGGGGGACTGAATAAATACGAAACTCGAAGCGTTGGCCAAAACAAACACACAAAACTATAAAACAATCAACCCTAAAAGTGTAATTGTTAATATTTGGTGAGATGTGAATTCTTCACGTCTCCTTAGAATATGTGTGGTGGGGTGTGTCCTCTCTAAAGCACCTGTCTGATATTGAGGAGAAATTAAGCAGAGGTCTGAATAGAGCAGTACTCTGCATAGAAATATCTCACCTACTGTGATATTGTCTAGGTTTCTGCACCATATGCCTGCTTACTGACGCTGTAATGATATGATGGGAATGCACTCTAAACAATTAAGTGTGTATGCAGGTGAATGAGTGTGCGTGTGCATGTTTCAAGTGTTTGCACACATCTTGACATGTACAGTGTGTGTGGGCGGTGTTGTGGGACTCTTGCCATCCACCAGGCCTTTTCTGCAGATCAAAGCTGCGAGGAGCGTCTGTGTTCACTGAGCCTGTTTCCATGTTACCATAGCAACTACAGTGTAGCCGTACTCAATCATCTGAACTGTGCAGGACATGGGTAACACACACACAGGGTGGTGTGTATACTGTGTAGATTCAGTGACATAGGGAAGATAAATAAAGTAACCAATGTATGTGCTTAGAGTCCTAGGTCTCTGTCCATGTGCTGGTCTTGATGACTTTGCTGCTAATAAAGATCAAGTGTGCTCTGGGGCTTAGCTAATTTCCAGAGGAATCTAAATACACCTATCACAGCTTCGCCCCAATGCCTTCTGTCGAGGGGGTACGTGTATGTGCAGTGTATTCAGAAAGTATTCAGACCCCTTGCATTTTTCAAAATGTTGTTATGTTACAGCCTTATTCTAAAATGGATTAAATAAAATACAAATCTCATTAACCTCTAGCACTTAGCTATCCCGGATCCAGGATCGTGAATACAGCCTCAAGCTCATTACCATAACGCAACGTTAACTATTCATGAAAATCGCAAATGAAATGAAATAAATATGCTAGCTCTCAAGCTTAGCCTTTTGTTAACAACACTGTCATCTGAGATTTTCAAAATATGCTTCTCAACCATAGGAAAACAATCATTTGTGTAACAGTAGCTAGCTAGCGTAGCATTTAGCGTTAGCATTAGCGTTAGCATTCAGCAGGCAACATTTTCACAAAAACCAGAAAAGCATTCAAATAAAATAATTTACCTTTGAAGAACTTCACATGTTTTCAATGAGGAGACTCTGTTAGATAGCAAATGTTCAGTTTTTCCTGAAAGATTATTTGTCTAGGAGAAATCGCTCCGTTTGGTGCGTCACGTTTGGCTACCAAAAACAAACGAAAATCCAGTCATCAAAACGCCGAACTTTTTTCCAAATTAACTCCATAATATCGACTGAAACATGGCAAACGTTGTTTAGAACCAATCCTCAAGGTGTTTTTCACATATCTCTTCGATGATATATCGTTCGTGGAAGTGTGCTTTCTGTCCTGAATCCCAGGAGAAAATGCCCGCGACTGAAGATTACGCACCAATTTAGACGAAGGACACCGGGCGGACCCCTGGAAAATGTAGTCTCTTATGGCCAATCTTCCAATGATATGCCTACAAATACGTCACAATGCTGCAGACATCTTGAAGAAACGACAGAAAGCGCAGGCTCGTTCCTGGTGCATTCACAGCCATATAAGGAGACATTGGAAAACAGAGCTTCAGAAATTCTGCTCATTTCCTGTTTGAAGTTTCATCTTGGTTTCGCCTGTAGCATGAGTTCTGTGGCACTCACAGATAATATCTTTGCAGTTTTGGAAACGTTAGACTGTTTTCTTTCCAAAGCTGTCAATTATATGCATAGTCGAGCATCTTTTCGTGACAAAATATTGCGCTTAAAACGGGCACGTTTTTTTATCCAATAATGAAATAGCGCCCCCATAGACTCAACTGGTTTTAATCTACACGCAATACCCCATAATGACAAATCTATTAAAAATATAAAACAGTTACCTTATTTACATAACTATTCAGACCCTTTGCTATGATACTCGAAATTGAGCTCAGGTGCATCCTGATTCCATTGATCATCCTGGAGATGTTTCAACAACTTGATTGGAGTCCAGCTGTGGTAAATTCAATTGATTGGACATGATTTGGAAAGCCACACACCTGTCTATATAAGGCCCCACAGTTGACAGTCCATGTCAGAGCAAAAACCCAGCCATGGGGACAAAGGTCCGTAGAGCTCCAAGACAGGATTGTGTTCAGAAACAGATCTGGGGAAGGGCACCAAACATGTTGACGGTATTGAAGGTCCCCAAGAACAGTGGCCTCCATCATTCTTAAATGGAAGAAGTTTGGAACCAGCAAGACTCTTCCAAACTGAGCAATCGGGGGAGAAGGGCCTTGGTCAGGGAGGTGATCAAGAACCCAATGGTCACTCTGACAGAGCTCCAGAGTTCCTCTGTGGAGATTGAAGAACCTTCCAGAAGGACAACCATCTCTGCAGCACTATACCACTCAGGTCTCCTTAGTAGAGTGGCCAGACAGAAGCCACTCAGTAAAGGCACATGACAGCCCGCTTGGAGTTTGCCAAATGACACCTAAAGACTCTCAGATCATGAGAAACAAGATTTTCTGGCCTGATGAAACCAAGATTGAACTCTTTGGCCTGAATGCTAAGAGTCATGTCTGGAGGAACCCTTGCACCATCACAACGGTGGCCACATCATGCTATGGGGATGCCAGGTAGTCCTGAGCCATGATCCTAGGGCTCAGGTCCTCCGAGAGAGAGAAAGAAAGAGAGAATTAGAGAGAGCATACTTAAATTCACACAGGACACCGGATAAGACAGGAGAAGTACTCCAGATATAACAAACTGACACTAGCCCACCGACACATAAACTACTGCAGCATAAATACTGGAGGCTGAGACAGGAGGGATCAGGAGACACTGTGGCCCCATCCGATGATACCCCCGGACAGGGCCAAACAGGAAGGACATAACCCCACCCACTTTGCCAAAGCACAGCCCCCGCACCACTAGAGGGATATTTTCAACCACCAACTTACCATCCAAAGACAAGGCCGAGTATAGCCCACAAAGATCTCCGCCACGGCACAACCCAAGGGGGAGCGCCAACCCAGACAGGAAGATCACATCACACATTAAAACCTGTTATGTGGGGAACTCCACCCCCCCCCCCCCCATTCAGCTGAAAAGGTGGCGCAGGGAATTCAAAAATATTCTTTAGAAATATTTAACTTTCACACATTAACAAGTCCAATACCTCAAATGAAAGAAAAACATCTTGTTCATCTACCCATCATGTCCAATTTTTAAAATGTTTTACAGCGAAAACACAACATATATTTATATTAGACCACCAACAAATCAAAGGAAAAACGCAGCCATTTTTTCCAGCCAAACGTAGTCACAAAAGCAGGATTAGAGATAAAATGAATCACTAACCTTTTGAAAATCTTCATCAGATGACACTCATGACATGTTACACAAAACATTTATGTTAATAATATGCATATTAATATCCACAAATCTCGGTTTACATTGACGCCATGTTCAGAAATGCCTCCAAAATATCCGGAGTAATTATAGAAAGCTACGCCAGATAACAGAAATATTCATCATAAACTTTGACTTAAGATACATGTTCTACATATAATTAAAGATACACTGGTTCTTAATGCAACCGCTGTGTAAGATTTTTTTTAAACGTTACGGAAAAAGCCTACCATGCAATAATCTGAGACAGCGCTCAGACGTAAAAGTATTTCTCCGCCATGTTGGAGTCAACAGAAATACGAAATTACATCATAAATATTCCCTTACCTTTGATGATCTTTCATCAGAATTCAGTGCAAGGAGTCCTAGTTCCACAATAAATCGTTGTTTTGTTCCATAATGTCCAATACTAGTGTCCAATTAGCTGCATTTGCTACCACTTTCAGCTCACGTGCCCAAAAGCTGACGCCGGTCCAGGACAACTCGCACGAAAACTTCAAAAATATATATTCCAGGTCGAATAAACTGGTCAAACTAAGTAGAGAATCAATCTTCAGGATGTTATTTTCATATATATCCAATAACGTTCCAACCGGATCATACGTTTTCAGCTGCAGCCAAATGGAACGACGGTGGCACCCACAGAGAAATGCGCCACAGGGAAATTGCATTCTGCTAAGACCGTGACTATTTTCCCTCCCATTCTGTCAAAGTTCACACCAAAAGCTCCATTCCAATTTCTACTGAATGAGGACATCTAGTGGAAGGCGTAGGAAGTGCTACCAGATCCATATCTTGTTGGGAAAGGAGGGGGCGATGACGTCAAAGTTTACCCACATTCAGAATTTCACTTCTTGTTTGGAAGATTGCCTGCCCTATGAGTTTTGTTATACTCACAGACATAATTCAAACAGTTTTAGAAACTTCAGAGTGTTTTCTATCCAATAGTAATAATAATATGCATATATTAGCAATCTAGGACAGAGTAGGATGCAGTTCACTATGGGCACGCAATTCATCCAAAGTGAAAATACTGCCCCCTATCCTCAACAAGTTTTAACAGAGCAAAGTACAGAGCGATCCGAACATCTCTGAAGAGACCTGAAAATAGCTGTTCAGCGACAATCCCCATCCAACCTGATAGAGCTTGAGAAGATCTGCAAAAAAGAATGGAAGAGACTTCCCAATTACAGGCGTGCCAAGTTTGTAGAGTCATACCCAAGAAGACGAGGTACAATACCCAAGGTACAAATCTTAACTGACTTGCCTAGTTAAATAAAAAATACTTGAGGCTGCCAAAGGTGCTTCAACAAAGTACTGAGTAAAGGGTCTGAATACTTATGTAAATCTGATATTTCAGTTTATTTGTGATAAATTTGCTAACATTTCTAAAAACCTGTTTTTGCTCTGTCATGATGGGATATTGTGATTCGATTGATGAGTGGGGAAAAAAACTATATAATTAATTTTTGAATAAGGCTGTAACGTAACAAAATGTGGAAAAAGTTATGGTGTCTGAATACTTTCCGAAGGCACTGTAGTGTACGTACATATACTGAGTGTACAACACTTGAAGAACACCTGCTCTTTCCACAACATACTGACCAGGTGAAAGCTATGATCCCTTATTGAAGTCATTTGTTAAATCAACTTCAATCAGTATAGATGCAGGTGAGGAGATAGGTTAAAGAAGGATGAGACATGGATTATGTGTGGCATTCAAAATATTTTAGTGCCTTTTGAACGGGGTATGGTAGTAGGTGCCAGGCGCACCGGTTTGTGTCAGGAACTGCAACGCTGCTGGGTTTTTCACGCTCAACAGTTTCCCGTGTGTATCTAAAATGGTCCACCACCCAAAGGACATCCAGCCAACTTGACACAACTGTGAGAAGCATTGGAGTCAACATAGGCCTGTGGACTACTTTCAACACCTTGTAGAGTCCATACCCCGATGAATTGAAGCAGTTCTGACACAGGTAAAACTAATAAGACAAAACAAAAAGACAAACGAAAAAGGGATCGTGGCCGGTGACAACGACCGCCGAGCACCGCCCGAACAGGCAGGGGAGCCAACTTCGGCGGAAGTCGTGACAAGTTCTTAAATGCATACATACTAGAGGTCGACCGATTATGATTTTTCAACGCCGATACCGATTATTGGAGGACAAAAAAAGCTGATACCGATTAATCGGACTATTTTTTAAATGTATTTGTAATAACGACAATTACAACAATACTGAATGAACACTTATTTTATTTTTTTATAATACATAAATAAAATAAATTTAGCCTCAAATAAATAATGAAACATGTTCAATGTGGTTTAAATAATGCAAAAACAAAGTGTTGGAGAAGAAAGTAAAAGTGCAATATGTGCCATGTAAGAAAGCTAACGTTTAAGTTCCTTGCTCAGAACATGAGAACATATGAAATCTGGTGGTTCCTTTTAACATGAGTCTTTAATATTCCCAGGTAAGAAGTTTTAGGTTGTAGTTATTATAGGATTTATAGGACTATTTCTCTCTCTACCATTTGTATTTCATATGCCTATGACTATTGGATGTTCTTATAGGCACTTTATTATTGCCAGTGTAACAGTTTTGCTTCCGTACCTCTCCTTGCTCCTACCTGGGCTCGAACCAGGAACACAACGACAACAGCCACGCTCGAGGCAGCGTTATCCATGCAGAGCAAGGGGAACAACTACTCCAAGTGTCAGAGCGAGTGACGTTTGAAACGCTATTAGCACGCACCCCGCTAACTAGCTAGCCATTTCACATCACATCGTTACACCAGCCTCATCTTGGGAGTTGATAGGCTTGAAGTCATAAACAGCAGAGCTGCTGGCAAAACGCATCGCTCGGTCAGACTGCTCTATTAAATCATAGACTTAATTATAACATAATAACACACAGAAATGCAAGCCTTAGGTCATTTAATATGGCCGAATCCGGAAACTATCATCTCGAAAACAAGACGTTTATCCTTTCAGTGAAATCCGGAACCGTTCCTATTTTATCTAACGGGTGGAATCCATCAGTCTAAATATTCCTGTAACATTGCACAACCTTCAATGTTATGTCATAATTACGTAATATTCTGGCAAATTAGTTCGCAATGAGCCAGGCGGCCCAAACTGTTGCATATATCATGACTCTGCGTGCAATGAACGCAAGAGAAGTGACACAATTTCACCTGGTTAATTTTGCCTGCTAACCAGGATTTCTTTTAGCTAAATATGCAGGTTTAAAAATATATACTTCTGTGTACTGATTTTAAGAAAGGCATTGGTGTTTATGGTTAGGTACACGTTGGAGCAACGACAGTCCTTTTTCGCTAGATAAACTAGTAATATCATCAACCATGTGTAGTTATAACTAATGATTAGGATTGATTAAGTTTAACGCTAGCTTGCAACTTACCTCGGCTTCTTACTGCATTCGCGTAACAGGCAGGCTCCCCGTGAGGCAGGTGGTTAGAGCGTTGGACTAGTTAACCGTAAGGTTGCAAGATTGAATCGCTGAGCTGACAAGGTAAAAATCTGTCGTTCTGCCCCTGAACAAGGCAGTTAACCCCACCGTTCCTAGGCCATCATTGAAAATAAGAATGCGTTCTTAACTAACTTGTCTAGTTAAATAAAGATTAAATAAAATAAAAAAATCCCAAATTACCGATTTCCGATTGTTATGAAAACTTGAAATCGGCCCTAATTAATCGGCCATTTCGATTAATCGGTCGACCTCTAATACATACATGCTCAATTGCATTCCTACTGAAACAAAAAAATATTGAAACGCATAACAAAAATCTTTCAGTTATAGAACTTATGTTGTCCTGCCTTTCAAGCTTTGTAAATAAAATGCACAACCAGGAACACTTCTGTACTGAATAGCCATTCAAGTTCCTCTTCATCACTACTCCAGAATAGGTCTGGTTTCTTAAATCATATAAAGTACAGTAAAATACATGCAGTTAATTATTATTAATTATTAATTATTATCATTTATGTCATTGAACCTACCTTCAATTTCCAGAGCCAGTATCCCTGTTCTCAACTGAGCCCACAAGGATCTTTTGATTTCTTGTTAGGTGAGAGGTGACATAGGGTTCTGGATCATAGGTGATTTGATCTGGTTAGAAGTTATGAGTTTTGGCTTTAGCCATATATCAGTTGACCATTTTTCTTTGAGGGTGAACTTGTGTTGGATCATGTTGACAATGCATCGTAACGTATTTCTAAATACGTGTTGTAGATCAGCTTCCTGAATTATGACATTGAGATCCTTTGTCCAAGGGTAATTGTGTGTTTTATCCCAGTTGAAAATATGTTTTGTTATTCTGTCCCCTGGCATATTAATAACACGGTTTCATAACCTAATAATTTCACCCCTCTGTCTTATTTTCACTAGGCTCCCATCCCATGTCTCCTTGAATAGCAAGGCTTGGAGCAAGCTAAAGTAACATCTTCTGGCTCTGTTCTGAATAGAGTTAGCCCTGTCTTGGCTTCTTTACAACCCCAGATTCCAGCAGCATAGTTCAATATAGGTTTGTGTGTGTGTGTTGTCTTAATGGGAGCCAATACCCGGGCTGAATCACTGAAACCATTACAGCTCATCACATTGATCTCACATGGAAGCAACAGTGAGCAGGTGCAGATAAGCCTGTGTGTGTGTTTGTTGTTGTCTTAATGGGAGCCAATACCCGGGTTGAATCACTGAAACCCATTATAGCTCATCACATCAATCTCCCATGTAAGCAACAGTGAGCAGGTGCACACACACACACACACGTCCTCATTTTCCAACAGATCATTCTCATCTTGTGGAACATTAAGGGAATGGTAGTTACATTTATCGCTCTGTCTGTTCCTGTATGTGTTAACCTTAACCATTAGAGAGGGAAAAACTAAATTGACCCAAATGTTCTACTGACGGATATGGAGTTGGTAGAATAAGCATGTATGGTTCCAAATTCAATGTGAATTACTAGAGTACTGCAGACAGAATATTTGGAGATTATTCAAATATTAAAGAGATGGTAGGAGTGACCGCCTGCCAGCTTCTCTCGCTTGCTCGCTCGCTCGCTCTGTCTGTCTGTCTGTCTGTCGGAGTGAGAGACGCTTTATAGCAATATGAAAAGACAAAAGAAGAGTATCTGAGTGACTCAGCAGGTTGTGACACTACAGTAAATGGTTAATCCACTCACCATGTCCCTGGTCTATAGACCTCCGGGTTAACTGTAATCTCATAATGTGGAGAGGAAGGGAATGCTTCCAGTGAAGGATTATATCCTCTCTATTATTGATATAGTCCTCTTTCTTCTCCCTGCTATTACTGGACTCTGCAGGACCAGACTGCAGGCAGAAATGGGTCAGAGCAGACATCTTTCTTGTTTTATGGGATCTTGGGTGGGAACCAGTAACCATCTGCTGTCATGGCCTTTTCCCAACCCTGTGGCGGTGGCCATCTCGCTCTCTCTCTCTCACTTGATCCCTCTATCCACATCGCATGGCGCTACAGAGGGTGGTGCGGACAGCATAGTACATTACTGGAGCCAAGTTCCCTGCCATCCAGGACCTCGATATCAGGTGGTGTCAGAGGAAGGCCCGGAAAACTCCAGCCAACTTAGCCATTCTCTCTGCTTCCGCACGGCAAGCTGTACCTGAGCAACAAGTCTGACAGCAACAGCCTCCTGAACAGCTTCTATCCCCATAAGACTGCTAAATAACTAACAAAATGCCTACATGGACTATCTGAGTTGAACTTTTTTGAATGCTAAGTGTCAGGTCTGGAGGAAACCTGGCACCATCCCTAAGGTGAAGCATGGTGGTGGCAGCATCATGCTATGGGGAAGTTTTTCAGTGGTAGGGACTGGGAGACTAGTCAGGATAAAGGCAAAGATGAACTGAGAAAAGTACAGAGAGATCCTTAATGAAAACCTGCTCCACAGCGCTCAAGACCTCAGACTGGGGGTGAAGGTTCACCTTCCAACAGGACAACGACCCTAAGCACACAGCCAAGACAATGCAGGAGTGGCTTCGGGACAAGTCTCTGAAAGTCGTTGAGAGGCCCAGCCAGAGCCCTGACTTGAACCTGATCGAACTCTGGAGAGACCTGAAAATAGCTGTGCAGCAACGCTCCCCATCCAACCTGACAGAGCTTGTGAGGGTCTGCAGAGAGGAATGGGAGAAACTCTCCAAATACAAGTGTGACAAGCTTGTAGCGTCATACCCAAGAAGACTCAAGGCTGTAATTGCTACCACAGGTGCTTCCACAAGGTACTGAGTAAAAGGTCTGAGTACTTATGCAAATGTGATATTTCAGTTTTACATTTTTTATGAATTAGCAACATTTCTTTAAACCTATTTTTGCTTTGTCATTATTGGGTTTTGTGTGTAGATTGATGAGGGAAACATACATTTTAATACATTTTAGAATGAGGCTGTAACAAAATGTGTAAAAAGTCAAGGGGTCTGAATACTTTCCAAAGACACTGTATATCCTAATGCCTTGTCACCTTACCCTTATACATATCTACCTCTTATCCCTGCACATTGTAAATATGCTAAGGCACTGACACTGGAATTAACCCAGTATATAGCTTACTGATTTTGTTGTGTTCTTCTTATTTATATGTATTATGTATTTTTGTTCTATTTTATTTTGTAGTACTGTATATTGATTTGGGAAAATAACTGGCAAGAAAGGCATTTCATTGCACTTTTGCTCTTGAAAATGAAACTTGAAACCACTCTCTCCTCTATCCTCTTATCCCTGTTTCCACACACAGTACTGACCCCCTCTATCCTGTCTCTATCCAAGTCCTACTGGGACTTGGGGCTTGGATAACTGTGTTGTAGACAGTTTCCACTGTTGTGTAGTTAGTTTTGCAATGTGTGTAGTTAATTGTGTACTGGGCTGGTAAAGGCTAATTATCTTCTCCCATGGAGCGTGTTTGTATGTGGAGCTGATCTGCTGCTGTCATCAACACACACTAAAATTGATATCTTAAACAGTGTCCACAGCCATAGAGACAGCCTGGTTTAGAAGTGGATGCCACGTCCGTCCTCTCTAAATTGTCTCTCAGAGAATAGCAGCCTATCCAGGAAATCCATCTCTTCCTCATCTCTTCTTCCCACATCTAGTGTAATGATGTATCGCCACAGAGAGTGTGCTCTCACATAATGCAACTCAATTGAATCTAGTTTGTTGTTTAAGAGTCTCATAGTTTCATATTCTGTCTGTCGCGTTGTCTCAGCTGGCACAGGGTTTGTGTGTGTGCGTGCGTGCATGCATTCGTGCCCGGGCCAAATCGTATGGTAGTTAGCCATACACAGCTTATTTGTCTTTTGCCATAATTTATCAGAGGAATCGATGGCAATCCAATCCAGCATTGATTCAGTCATGCGGTCTGTTGATGGATGACTGTTTATACAGGCTGAGACCCGGGGACTGATGGACGGACTGAGTGCAGAGAGACATGGGTGTGGCTTCTGCTAGAGTCCTCTATAATTATAACACAATAAGATGGGTAAGGGGACTGACTGCAGAAAGGAGAGAGACATGGTTGTGGCTTCTTCAAGAGTCAGTCCCCTACTGCAAGGGTCCTTTATAATACACTATACTAGCAGTAGCTCTGTAGGACTAACTGCAGAGAGAGACATGGGTGTGGCTTCTGCTTGCATCAGTCCTCTACAATACTGGTGGATATACAGTGCCTTGAAAAAGTATTCATCCCCCTTGGCGTTTTTCCTATTTTGTTGCATTACAACCTGTAAATTAAATATATTTTTATTTGGATTTCATGTAATGGACACACACAAAATAGACCAAATTGGTGAAGTGAAAAAAACTAAAAAAGTTGTGCGTGCATATGTATTCATCCCCTTTGCTATGAAGCCCCTAAATAAGATTTGGTGATAGATTGCACACAGGTGGACTTTATTTAAGTGTCACATGATCTCAATATATATATATATATATATATACCTGTTCTGAAAGGCCCCAGAGTCTGCAAACCACTAAGCAAGGGGCACCACCAAGCAAGCGGCACCAAGAAGACAAAGGAGCTATCCAAACAGGCCAGGGACAAAGTTGTGGAGAAGTACAGATCAGGGTTGGGTTCTAAAAAAATTATCAGAAACTTTGAACATCCCAAGGAGCACCATTAAATCCATTATTAAAAAATGGAAAGGATATGGCACCACAACAAACCTGCCAAGAGAGGGCCACCCACAAAAACTCACGGACCAGGCAAGGAGGGCATTAATCAGAGAGGCAACAAAAATCCCAAGGATAACCCTGAAGGAGCTGCAAAGCTCCACAGCGGAGATTGGAATATCTGTCCATAGTACCACTTTAAGTCGTACATTCCACAAAGCTGTGCTTTATGAGCTTTTTGGTCATCATGGAAAACAATGTGTCGGGCACAAACCCAACACCTCTCATCACCTTGAGAATACCATCCCTGTGGGGATGTTTTTCATCAGCAGGGACTGGGAAACTGGTCAGAATTGAAGAAATGATGGATGGCGCTAAATACAGGGAAATCCTTGAGGGAAACTTGTTTCAGTCTTCCAGAGATTTGAGACTGGGATGGAGGTTCACCTTCCAGCAAGACAATGACCCTAAGCATACTGCTAAAGCAACACTCGAGTGGTTTAAGGGGAAACATTTAAATGTCTTGGAATGGCCTAGTCAAAGCCCAGACCTTTATCCAATTGAGAATCTGTGGTACGACTTAAAGATTACTGTACACCAGCGGAACCCATCCAACTTGAAGGAACTGGAGCAGTTTTGCCTTGAAGAATGGGCAAAAATCGCAGTGGCTAGATGTGCCAAGCTTATAGAGACATACCCCAAGAGACTTGCAGCTGTAATTATTGAGAAAGGTGGCTCTACAAAGTATTGATATTTTGGGGGTGAATAGTTATGCACGCTCAAGTTTTCTGTTTTTTAGTCTTATTTCTTGTTTGTTTCACAATAAGAAATATTTTGCATCTTCTACATGATAGGCATGTTGTGTAAATGAAATGATACAAACACCCAAAAAAATCAATTTTAATTCCAGGTTGTAAAGCAACACAATAGGAAAAATGCCAAGGGGGGTGAATACTTTCGCAAGCCACTGTAAACTGAGTGTACAAAACTTTAAGAACACCTTCCTAATATTGAGTTGCACTCCCACTTTTTGCCCTCAGAACAGTCTCAATTAGTCAGGGCATGGACTTTACAAGGTGCTGAAAACGTTCCACAGGGATGCTGGCCCATGTTGACTCCAGTGCTTCTCACTGTTGTGTCAATTTGGCTGGGTGTCCATTGGGTGGTGGACCATTCTTGATACACACGAGAAACTGTTGAGCGTGAAAAACCCAGCAGTGTTGCAGTTCTTGATGCAAAGCGGTTTGCTTGGCATTTATTACCATACCCTGTTCAAAGACATTTCAATCTTTTGTCTTGCCCATTCACCTTCTGAATGGTACACGTACACAATCCATGTTTCAATTGTCTCAAGGCTTAAAAATCCTTCTTTAACCTGTCTCCTCCCCTTCATCTACACTGATTGAAGTGGATTTAACAGGTGACATCAATAAGGGATCATAGCTTTCACCTGGATTCACCTGGTCAGTCTGTCATGAAAAGAGCAGGTGTCCTTAATGTTTTATATACTCAGTGTATAAGTTGATAGATGGATAAGGGGTCTGACTGCAGAGAGAGACGTGACCAATGCAGTGCCATAGAACAAGAACCCCCTACCGAAGAGACGGACGGAAAGAAATACACGCAGATAACCAGCCCATCAAAGGTATTGAGAACTCCCTCCCGGACACTGACACTAATTTAGTCTAACTGAATGGGAGAATCCCAGTAGCTAGGTCACCACCTCCAAGATGTACTTACAAAGGAGACCTGAGTGGAGGTTACAACCCAATATGAGGATTATATCTTGTATTTGAGCACACAGTGTTGACACTGACCTTAACTCCGACTGTGCAGACTGTAAATGAACCCTAATGGGCATACTGTACTATATGTCATGTAACCTGATTTAATGGTATTGTACAGTAGACAGATATTTGACATGCCAGGGGAATCTCAGGCTGACAGGTGAGGCCACGGGGCTGATGGGTATTAAGACGGGTTGATGTCACCTGAGAAATGTTGCTGCTCTGCTGAGTCCCGGCGGCGAGGGAAGGGAGGGTATGGAGGAGGTATAAGACAGGGAAAAGAGTCGAGGGGATAGGGAGAAGGGAAGGGAGGGTATGGAGGAGGTATAAGACAGGGAAAAGAGTCGAGGGGATAGGGAGAAGGGAAGGGAGAAAAGGAGTCGAGGGGATAGGGAGAAGGGAAGGGAGAAAAGGAGTCGAAGGGATAGGGGGAAGGGAGAAAAGGAGTTGAGGGGATAGGGGGAAGGGAGAAAAGGAGTTGAGGGGGAAGGGAGAAAAGGAGTTGAGGGGATAGGGGGAAGGGAGGAAAGGAGTCGAGGGGATAGGGGGAAGGGAGGAAAGGAGTCGAGGGGATAGGGAGGAGATAAGGGAGGAAAGGAGTCGAGGGGATAGGGAGGAGATAAGGGAGGAAAGGAGTCGAGGGGATAGGGAGAAGGGAAGGGAGAAGGGAAGGGAGAAAAGGAGTCGAGGGGATAGGGGGAAGGGAGAAAAGGAGTCGAGGGGATAGGGAGAAGATAAGGGAGGAAAGGAGTCGAGGGAATAGGGAAGGGAGAAAATTAGAGGAGAGGGTAGGGACAGGGCAGGCTACCTTGACACTGTATACTTTGACCTAGTATGAATTCAAAGACACCAACAGTTCTCTTACTACACCAGCAGAGACATGATGCTCGATGTCTACTGTGAGCACAAGACATAAATGTGTTGTCCTGATAATATTTTTCAAACCAGATGGTTTAGGTTTTGGAAGGGCTTGGGTTGAGTCATTGGTCATTCGTGAAAAAAAATGTATGCAACCATTGTTATTGTGGTATGTTGCTAAAATATGCATTTTACACAACTAATGAACAAAATGCATTGCAACAGGTCTACTCTGTGACTTCTATGTTGGGGGCTTGTATTATCATTTAGAGGTCTAGTTTCTGTGTGTGGCTCTTCCATTACCTTCTACCATGGTTAACAGAGGGAACAGCCTTGTTTTGTAACACACCTTGTGGTTTTACAATCTGAAAATGGGAGTCCTCAATTTGTCCCAATGACTGATTCCCACTGCAATCCCTTTTACTGGCTTGTCGTGATTATTTCCCCACCTAAGGAGTCTCACCCTTGTTCCCTCATTTTTCCTCTCCTCTGTCTCGCCTCTCTCCATTAAACACCCTGTTTGTCACCTGGAGCGTTATTAGAATGATCCAGACTCGTTTATTCTCCTCCCTCTATCCATCCTCCTCCCTCCATCCGACGGTCTGAAAGGTCAGACCACCAGACAGACAGACAGTGATGTTTCATTTGCTACCTACCTGTCCTCAAGGCTTCTTATTGGATCAGGGTCACACATGACTTATCATTATGTCCCGGGCCCGAGACATTTGTGGCATCTTCATTCATTGTTTCCTTCAAACTAAAGGGTTCAAGACAGTTCACAATGAGAACAGTGACTTTTCTTTAGAGAACAATCACAAATTCAAACTGTTTAAGGACTCAGTGGAAAGACGACACAGTTGATTAATGACCAGCAGTTTTGATGAATGACAATCCTTTTCAAGGAGAAAAAGGCAGAAACTTCATCTTGGGAAGTATGCTGTGTTTGTACTAAATATCGGACCATTTCATTATTTGGTAGAGTTGCGTTTACACAATACCATAGCTCTGATGCCTGTCAGACTTTGTATTCTGTGGTTTATTCTACAGTTATCCCAAAACCCTTAGCTAATTACAGAAAGGCCACTGAACTGTGGATTTCAAAACAAACCATGTGCTCTGAGGTCATTAAAAATGGCCTTCCTGGAGAATGACATTCTGTCTGCATTTGATTATTATTTATGCGCAGCTGAAATCTCCAGCTCAGGAGCTGCAGAGCCTGTTTATTGAGATTGTTGTTCAGCAAGGATGGCATGCTAGTGCAAAACACGGGCATACAAACAGACAGGCGGACAGCTAGCTAGCCAGCCAAACAGACAGTCAGACAGACCAACATTCTGTGGCCAGCCTGGTCACTGTCAGTAGGCGGTGACTCATAGCTTTAGTAATGACGCACAGCAAATGGACCAGAACCTGCACATGCATGGTCACCGATCCACAACCCACCACCACCAACTCAACAATTTCATTAAACCTCCCTTTAAAGGCCCAGTGCAGTCAAAAAACGTGATTGACACTGTTTTAAATGTATATTTCAACACGGAGGTTTGAATAATACTGTGAAATTGTAGGAATTGCTCTTTGCTAAGAAGCTATGTTTGTTTCTTTTTGAGACATTTTATTGAAAACAATTACACTTAATTGTTGCCCAGAAATGATTTGATATTTAGATAAAAACAGCTGCTTTGGACCTTTAAACCTCATTGAAAGATCTGCCTTTAAAAACTACCCCAGACACACATAGCGGACAGGATACCACCTCATTCTACTAAGATCTTGATATGGTCTAATTGGTGAAACAAAACATACACTTAAACATGCATGTTTGTGTGCAGAAACAGTGTTATTTCAACATGCTGAGTTTGCTTTATTCCAACATACTGTACTGTGCCTATATGAGTATTAGTATGTCCACTGTCAGTCTTTCTCTCCATCCATCACCAGCCAGGCCTGAGTCAGAGCGAGTGGGAGTGAGAGGAAGAGAGGAGGAATGAGAGGAGGAGATGGGTACTGCTGTATGTCTACCTCTGTATTATTGGTTGGACAGCTTGTTATTGCAGTAACACGGCCCCTGTTGTAAGATGGATGATGACTATCCTCTCCCCCCTCAAACCTCAAAGTAAAAGGCAACCAAACCCTCTGTCAGATAACATTTTCGATCCACATGAACCCTCTGTATAGTAGAGCACGGTGATAGTGTCTGCGTTGTGAAATGGCACCCTATTGCCTCTAGTGCACTACTTTTGACCAGGGCCAGACACACAATTCTTCTCTGGTAAAAATAAGTGCACTATATTGGTAATAGGGTGCCATTTGGGACATAGTGATAGTGTGACTCTGCGGGTGCCAATGGTTGATGTACCTCATATTTCACCTGGCTTTATTGACCTGGCTGTAACTCTGTCTATGAAAGCCCTGACAGGGAGTACTTTACAGTAGGTCTGGCTGTTCTCAGGTTCCTACTGACTATGCTGTTGTCACTCATGTCATATTTACACACTCTAATAGGCCATCACTACAGACAGCAGAGTGGGGAACCATCTGCTAAGCCAGACGTCAGATCCCTTTACCCCCTGAAGAGATACTGTTTCCTGGGAGGAGAGGCTGGGCTGTGCCCCTAAGACACACCACCATCACCTCTACCCCCTGTTCCTCTGGCTAACAGATTCCATGGGATCATCAGGGTACTGTAACAGCCCAAATATCAGGCATGATATGAGAGAGACAGGTTGGGAGGGAGGGAAAGAGAGAGACGCATGAGATGAAGGGAAGGAAAGAGGTAGGAAGAAAGAAAGAGAGACCGATTTGTTATTTTATTTCCTTTTTATTTTAATTTCCTCAAAACTGCCCTCCTGATGCTGTTAGACCTTTTTCATTTCAATTACTACTCCCTCACACAGACGGCTACCCTATGCGGTGGCTGAGGGCGAAAGGTGGAGACATTTGAGTCTGTTTATTGATGTCTTCTTGTGTTAAAAGCTGATAATTAAATGGTTGGTAGATCTGCCTCCCTCTGGCTTCAAACTGTATCAGTATTGACTTCAAAGCCTTAATGTGTTGTCTGAAAAACTATAATGCTCCTTCCTCTCTTCTCCTCCTCTCTCCTCTTCTCTTCTTCTCCTCCTCCTCTTCTCTTCTTCTCTTCTCCTCTCTTCTCTGCTCTTCTCCTCTCCTCTTCTCTTCTTCTCCTCCTCTTCTCCTCCTCTCCTCTCCTCTTCTTCTCGTCCTCTCCTCTCTTCTCTTCTCCGCTCTTCTCCTCTCTGCTCTTCTCCTCTCCTCTTCTCTTCTTCTCCTCCTCTTCTCCTCCTCTCCTCTTCTCTTCTTCTCCTCCTCTCTTCTTCTCTTCTCTTCTCCTCTCTTCTCCTCTCCGCTCTTCTCCTCTCCGCTCCTCTCCACTAACATCAGTGCTGAAAGTCACTGCACTATTAAATGCTATATTAAAACAAGTCAGCAAGAAACACCTACAGGAGCTAACCGTGTTAATTAGCTGTTAAGGCATCATCCTACCAGTCAAGGACACATCGGTCGGTATGCGTGTGCATGCGTATGTGCACGTGTGTGTTTCAGATGAGCATAGCTGTTCTGAAGGTTGCGTCAACATATTTTCTCTTCTGCCACACCCCACTTTACCAACTGTCTTCCAGGAAGTTAGTAGCCTTGCATGAGCCTTGGCCTTTGTGAGCCAGCTCGTAGCATGATGCAGCTTGATGTACAAGTACGCCCCATAGACAAAATGCTAGTCTAACGCAGGGCCTTACCCCCAATCTATCTCCTTATGCGTAGTGCCAAGCAGAGACTCACTGAGTCCCATTTTTACAGTCTTTAGTATGACCGGACTCCCAGTCTCAGGGCAGACACTCTAACCACAAGGCCACTGAACTGTCTGGCAGACCTGGGTTCAAATACTCTATCTGTGCTTGATTGACCTTACATGGCTTGTTGAACCGATATGATAATCCCAAAACCTGTAAACCCCAACCATCTGGCACTCCTGGCAGGCTAGAGCAAATACTAAAACAATTTGAAAGATTTCAAATAGAATTTGAACGCAGTTCTGCCGCACCCCACTTTACCAGCTGTCTGGTCACGTCAGCATGGAGAGGGGTGATAGATTACCTTTATAAACTTCCTACTTAAAACGACAACATATCTGTGGCGTCTCTTTTTAATATCTCCCTATTAAAAAACCCAGCAGTAGTTTACTTGATAGATAGACTGTGAACCCAGGGACGTTGGTACTCGCAGCTCCATCAATCGGACACTTAAACATCAAATTGAAAGTGTAGATCTCAGCCTGACAGCCAGGCTAAAAGGGTGTGCTCCCCCTTGTCACCAGACCTGTGTGTGTGTGTGTTGTGATTTAGTTTTATTGCACAGACAGTATCGCTCCAGATGTTAGCAGTAGCATTCACACGGGCAAATTACTTTCTTAGTTATTTCTAGTGGAATATCACAACGGCAACATCACATCTCTCATCCTCCAACTCACAAGGGTGATTGAAGAGCTCTCTCCTTCCATCTCTTTCTCCATCTTCTCCACAGCTCTCTCACTCAGTCTCTCTCCCTTCCTCCTTCAATCTTCCTTTAATCTTTCCTCTTCTTCCCTCACTCTCTTAGCTCTCTGCATGAGTTTTGGACTGGAGATTGAGTGGAACAGAACAGAGTAGTGGCACTGAGTTTTTCCCACTCATGGTTTCCTTGTGTAATTGATTAGGCCTGGGGGGTTCCGCCCTCAGCCCCCAGTTTAAATTGTTTCCCTGACAGTCAGCTCAGGGAATGTAATTGTACATACAAGCGGTCCAAGATGTGATTGTATATAGCCACTTTATGTGGCACTTTCAATCCCGCTGGGGCGGTGATGGAGGCAAGGATGCGGTGGCGGGTTGCCTTGAGGGGTGGTGCGCATTGTAAAAAGGCTTGTTGACGATATTAAACCCATAAAATTCTCTGTCTCTTGGGAAAATGCAGGCTACCGACTGACGTACAATCTCAGCCTCTGGCCAGCCGGGGAGGGAGCTGAACTTTTCACTGTGAGCAGTGTGCTCATCTCAGTCGGGGCTGATATTGAATATTGATATGAGTGTCCACTTTAGTCAACCATAAATCAATCAAACATACAGGCAATCAGCTACTGAAAGGTCGGAGGTTGGCACTCATTGGCTTTATGTCAGAGTATGTCCACACAAACAATGAGGGCTGGGCTAATTCCTGTTTAATGGGGGGTCAAGGCTTGGGGAGGAAATCATACCTGGAACTCATTGATTGGCCAATTTCTATTTTACCCAGGAGGCACTTGGGGTCCTGCATGTATTGTCTTCTTCATCTATTGTTCAGTAAATCATTTGGTAATCTTGTATTTATTCTACACCACTAGGGAGTTTTTTTTTAAAGGATGACATGAGGAAAGTCAAGATATTTTCATGATTTGTTTTTCTGGCACAATGGTCATAGTAGAATCTATGTCTAAACATGCTGGTACTGCTGCAGTTCCATTTCTTAAGTATGCCCTATCTCTTAGTTGTGTACAAAGAATATTAATGATCTGTCTTGAAATGAATGGATAGCTGCAGGAATGTTTTCTTTCTTCAGTTGAAAGAACAATAAGCATAACAATAGGCTAAAAGAACTGGAGGGTTATTGTGTTGTGTAACTATTCCCTGCGTAGAGATTGCAGTGCAATCTTCCTTTTGAACTTCTAATAAGTTTGAACTTGATGTGCTGGGATCCAGGTGGGTTAGGCTTGGGCTGCGTCTCATAAGGCTTCCTCCTGTTCTCATGTATATGCCCCCCCCCCCTCTGCTTCACTGTAGGTAGTCACGGTCAGTCACCACAGAGCTTTCACCTATCCTGCATGATTTCAGATCAGTGCAGAATCTGATGGAGAGGAGAAAAGGAGAGGGAGTCATGTTAGACCTACACTGGAGTGTGAGGCAAGGTGGTACGGCGGACAGCTCGTAATTAAGATTTTTCCTGGTTGAAAGGGCCCTTGTGGGAACCGGTCAGAGATCCACCTGGCTGGCTGTACAGGTCTGGGTGAGATGTGGCAGAGGCCCTACAACACAGCTGGTTACTCCAAGACGTTTAATCTCTCCAGTGTTACTGATAGACTGCAGACTGATACAGATTACTAATGTCCTTCTCTGCAATACACAACAGAGTCTCGAGGTACAGTGCATTCGGAAAGTATTCAGGTCCCTTGACATTTTCCACATGTTACGTTACAGGCTTATTCTAAAAGTTATTAAATCTTTTTTTTTTCTTTTCAATCTACATACAATACCCCATAATGACAAAGGAAAAACAGGTTTTTAGAAATTTGGCAAATTTATTACCAATAAAAAACTATCACATTTACATAAGTATTCAGACCCTTTAATCAGTACTTTGTTGAAGCACCAAGTCTTCTTGGGTATGACACTACAAGGTTGGTACACCTATATTTGGGGAGTTTCTTCCATTCTTCTCTGCCGATCCTCTCAAGCTCTGTCAGGTTGGAGGGGGAGCGTCGCTGCACAGCTATTTTCAGGTCTCTCCAGAGATGTTCGATCGGTTTCCAGGTTCTGGCTGGGCCACTCAAGAACATGCAGAAACTTGTCCCAAAGCCGCTCCTGCATTGTCTTGGTTGTGTGCTTAGGGTCGTTGTCCTGTTGGAAGGTGAACCTCCTAGTCTGAGATCCTGAGCGCTCTGGAGTAGGTTTTAATCAAGGATCTTGCTGTACTTTGCTCCGTTCATCTTTGCCTCGATCCTGACTAGTCTCCCAGTCCCTGCTGCTGGAAAACATCCGCCACCACCATGCTTCACTGTAGGGACGGTGTCAGGTTTCCTCCAGATGTGCCGCTTGGCATTCAGGCCAAAGAGTTCAATCTTGGTTTCATCAGACCAGAGAATCTTGTTTCTCATGGTCTGAGAGTCGTTAAGTGCCTTTTGGCAAACTCCAAGCGGGCTATCATGAGCCTTTTACTGAGGAGTGGCTTCTGTCTGGCCACTCTACCATAAAGGCCTGATGGGTGGAGTGCTGCAGAGATGGTTGTTCTTCTGGAAGGTTCTCACATCTCCACAGAGGAACTCTGGAGCACTGTCAGAGTGAACATCGAGTTCTTCGTCACCTCCCTGACCAAGGCCCTTCTCCTCTGATTGCTCATTTTGGCCAGGCGGCCAGCTCTAGGAAGAGTCTTGGTGGTTCCAAACTTCTTCCATTTAAGAATGATGGAGGCCACTGTGTTCTTGGGGACCTTCAATGCTGCAGAAATGTTTTGGTGTCCTTCCTCAGATCTGTGCCGACACAATCCTGTCTCTGAGCTCTGCGGACAATTCCTTTGATCCTAATGGCTTGGTTTTTGCTCTTACATGCACTGTCAACTGTGGGACCTTATATAGACAGGTGTGTGCCTTTCCAAATCATGTCCAATCAGTTGAATTTACCACAGGTGGACTCCTATCAAGATGTAGAAACATTTCAAGGGTGATCAATGGAAACAGGATGTCCCGTGATCTCAATTTTGAGTCTCATAGCAAACACTCTGAATACTTACTTAATACTTTCTCAACCTGTTTTCACTGTGTCATTATGGGCTATTGTGTGTAGATTGATGAGGAAAATGTGTTATTTAATCCATTTTAGCATAAGGCTATAACGTAATAAAATATGGAAAAAGTCAAGAGGTCTGAATGCTTTCCGAATGCATTGTATACACCCCCCCCTTTGCCCTCAGAACAGACTCAATTCGTCAGGGCATGGACTCTACAAGATGTAGAAAGCGCTCCACTGGGATGCTGGCCCATGTTGACTCCAAGTTGGCTGGATGTCCTTTGGGTGGTGTACCATTCTTGATACACACAGGAAACTGTTGATCGTAAAAAAAATCCAGCAGCGTTGCAGTTCTTGACACAAACCAGTGTGCCTGGCACCTACTACCATTCTTAATGTTTTGTATACTCAGTACAGTTCATGATACTCTGTTGACAATACTGTTATCACTCCTCCCTATTATTCTCATCACACTCATCACACTATATTGAGTGTGAGTTAATGTATAGGTAGGAAGTTGTGTATTTAGTGAGAGGATGGCTACAGATGAAGGATATTAATTTGACCTACATTGTCACAACAAAATAATCCTGTAGCAACAGGATTTTAAGGTTTAGTCCATTAGATCTTTGTTGCTTGATCGGTGGTTAGTCAATTAGCTGGCTAAAAATAGGCTACATGAAAAGTGCAACACTGTTAATATAACCATGTGTTATTTGGGGTTTTTAGTGAATTTATCTAAATCACAAGCTAATCTGCATTGCTTGTGTTGCAGGAAAATTCTCAGCAACAAGAGTGATCAAATTAAGGTCATACATCTGTATCTAGCTGTGTAGTTATATAGTGAGAGCAGGGCTAGTATCACACAGGTGATACACTTCTCATTAACCTTGAGGAGATGAAAGGAAACCTTGATTTAATTAGATTTTTAAAAAATAGTCACTATCTTGTCTCCTTGGAGCTCAGACCCATCCACCTCTAGTAAAGATCAGTGTGGTTTGTTGGATGGATGAGTTAGCTAGCCTGGGGAAACCAGACTGATCACAGTTTCACTGTTAAGCGTAGCATTCAGTGTGGTTTGACCAGGCTATGTGGAACCTGGAATAAACTGCAGAATATCTAAAAGGCCATAGTGGATGAAGAACAACACAACAGGATGTGGACAGTGCAGCCAGAATATCTAAAAGGCCATAGTGGATGAAGAACAACACAACAGGATGTGGACAGTGCAGCCAGAATATCTAAAAGGCCATAGTGGATGAAGAACAACACAACAGGATGTGGACAGTGCAGCCAGAATATCTAAAAGGCCATAGTGGATGAAGAACAACACAACAGGATGTGGACAGTGCAGCCAGAATATCTAAAAGGCCATAGTGGATGAAGAACAACACAACAGGATGTGGACAGTGCAGCCAGAATATCTAAAAGGCCATAGTGGATGAAGAACAACACAACAGGATGTGGACAGTGCAGCCAAAAGTGCCCTTATTGTTTTATCTAACTTCACTCACTGAGCGTGGCCTTATCCATTAGCCCTATTGTTTTATCTAACTTCACTCACTGAGCGTGGCCCTATCCTTTAGCCTTGTTTTATCTAACTTCACTCACTGAGCGTGGCCCTATCCTTTAGCCTTGTTTTATCTAACTTCACTCACTGAGCGTGGCCCTATCCATTAGCCCTATTGTTTTATCTAACTTCACTCACTGAGCATGGCCCTATCCATTAGCCCTATTGTTTTATCTAACTTCACTCACTGAGCGTGGCCTTATCCATTAGCCCTATTGTTTTATCTAACTTCACTCACTGAGCGTGGCCCTATCCTTTAGCCTTGTTTTATCTAACTTCACTCACTGAGCGTGGCCCTATCCTTTAGCCTTGTTTTATCTAACTTCACTCACTGAGCGTGGCCCTATCCATTAGCCCTATTGTTTTATCTAACTTCACTCACTGAGCATGGCCCTATCCATTAGCCCTATTGTTTTATCTAACTTCACTCACTGAGCGTGGCCCTATCCTTTAGCCTTGTTTTATCTAACTTCACTCACTGAGCGTGGCCCTATCCATTAGCCTTGTTTTATCTAACTTCACTCACTGAGCGTGGCCCTATCCTTTAGCCTTGTTTTATCTAACTTCACTCACTGAGCGTGGCCCTATCCTTTAGCCTTGTTTTATCTAACTTCACTCACTGAGCGTGGCCCTATCCTTTAGCCTTGTTTTATCTAACTTCACTCACTGAGCGTGGCCCTATCCTTTAGCCTTGTTTTATCTAACTTCACTCACTGAGCGTGGCCTTATCCATTAGCCCTATTGTTTTATCTAACTTCACTCACTGAGCGTGGCCCTATCCATTAGCCCTATTGTTTTATCTAACTTCACTCACTGAGCGTGGCCCTATCCATTAGCCCTATTGTTTTATCTAACTTCACTCACTGAGCATGGCCCTATCCTTAAGCCTTGTTTTATCTAACTTCACTCACTGAGCGTGGCCCTATCCTTTAGCCTTGTTTTATCTAACTTCACTCACTGAGCGTGGCTCTATCCTTTAGCCTTATTGTTTTATCTAACTTCACTCACTGAGCATGGCCCTATCCTTTAGCCTTGTTTTATCTAACTTCACTCACTGAGCGTGGCCCTATCCTTTAGCCTAGTTTTATCTACCTTCACTCACTGAGCGTGGCCCTATCCATTAGCCTTATTGGGAGCCAAACAGAAGTTTTGAATTTCATATTTGGCAGCATGGCCCTCGCTCTTTCCAGCCAAATACTGACTGACATTTTTAATCGCACACAGGATGAAAGGTTTCACCGCGCATTCTGAAATTGGCATCAGGAGGCAAAGTAATTGACCCACCCGGCTTCTAATATAAATGGTATTGCAGTGATACATTTTTGACATTATTAAGGATGCCCGGTATGAATCATGCTATGATTATGTGTACATAATGGATTTGTGGTAGCAGTAACTACAGTAGGTCCAAAGAGAAACACACTGTCCTCCATACAGTAGATGACCATATTCTCCTCACACTGGCAGTTGCAACAATACAATCTCTTAGCTGTCTCTCATTACACTTCCTATCATGGTCATTAGTCAGATAGCCAGCTAGGTACACCGGGTTCACTTCTTATTTCTCCAGTCATTAAGTTACATTGAAGGTGTTCATCAATACAGAAATCTAGCTTGTTAATGCTGGTGTTTTTTTAAGTACTGTCTTCTATGCTGATGCTATCGATGCCGTCTTACTTACTTGGTAGACTGTTTTGAATTCTTGGATAATGTTCTGAGATCTGCCTTGGTTGACCATGTGCAGACACATTTGGCTGTTCTCCCACTGCTTTGGAGTTATCTTTATAGTGTGATCTTTACTGTGTGTTTTCTAAAAGTCTTCTAAATACAGTGAGGTTTTAGATGGAGTAAGGTTTCAAATGCTCTGAGATGTGGTGGTGTTTAAAAGCACTTAGGGGAAGGAAAATTAACAGGAGGAATTGTGAGACATTTTTACCTCTACAGGATCTCCATCATATCATGCATCATACTCTTTCCTACCACTCTACCCTTTACAGATACAGTGCACGCACACACAGGTAGAAATCAGTGTCTGAAGTGATCAGTAGTTACCGTTCACAAAGTGTCTCGTGATCCTCCTCGTGGAACCAGATATCCGTTTACTCCTCTCCGATTTAAACATAATTCACTATGGCTACGTCCCCTATGCGCCCTGGTCAAAAGTAGTGAACTAAATAGGGAGCAATAGGGTGCTATTTGGATCTAGCCCTAGAGTCTGTAGAAACAAAGAGCTGAGTGGAATGAATGGCCATTACAGTATAATCAACTGTCTAGGCTCAACTCCTTACTGGCTTTCTATTGAAGTCTACTGTGGATTACCTTATAGCTCACATTCCAAACGTCTCCTTATATGGGTGGTATTCTGGTTTAAGATCCCCATACTTATCTCAAGTGTTCCTGAAAGTCTTCAATTGACAACAACGAATGATTTACGCAATGTCTTGGTTGTGCATGATTATTGTAACTGGATCAGGCACTTTGAATGATGATCAAGTGAGGCATTTCGTATTACAGTGGGCCTTCAGAAAGTATTCATACCCTTGACTTATTCCACATTTTGTTGTTTCAGCCTGAATTCAAAATGGATTAAAAAAAGTTAATCACCCAACTACAAACAATACCCCATAATGACAAAGTGAAAGAGATGTTTGCTAATTTATTGAAAATTAAATACAGAAATATATAATTTACATACAGTACCAGTCAAATGTTTGGACACCTACTCGTTCCAGGGTTTTTTCATTATTTAGACTATTGTCTACATTGTAGAATAATAGTGAAGACATCAAAACTATGAAATAATACATATGGAATCATGTAGTAACCCAAAAAGTTTTAAACAAATCAAAATATATTTACATTTGAAATTCTTCAAAGTAACCACAATTTGCCTTGGTGACAGCTTTGCACACTCTTGGTATTCTCTCAACCAGCTTCATGAGGTAGTCACCTGGAATGCATTTCAATTAACAGGTGTGCCCTGTTAAATCGTGGAATTTCTTTCCTTCTCAATGAGTTTGAGCCAAGCAGTTGTGTTGTGACTAGGTAGGAGTGGTAAATAGAAGATAGCCCTATTTGGTAAAAGACCAAGTCCATATTATGGCAAGAACAGCTCAAATAAGCAAAGAGAAAAGACAGTCCGTTACTTTAAGACATGAAGGTCAGTCAATACGGAACATTTCAAGAACTTTGAACGTTTCTTCAAGTGCAGTTGCAAAAACCATCAAGCGCTATGATGAAACTGGCTCTCATGAGGACCACCACAGGACAGGAAGACCCAGGGTTACCTCTGCTGAAGAGGATACGTTCATTAGAGTTAACTGCACATCAGATTGCAGCCAAAATAAATGTGTCACATAGTTCAAGTAACAGACACATCTCAACATCAACTCTTCAAAGGAGACTGCGTGAATCAGGTCTTCATGGTTGAATTTCTGCAAAGAAACCTCTACGAAAGGACTCCAATAATAAGAAGAGACTTGCTTGGGCCAAGAAACACGAGCAATGGACATTAGACCGGTGCAAAACTGTCCTTTGGTCTGATGACTCGAAATGTGAGATTTTTGGTTCCAATCACTGAGTCTTTGTGAGACGCAGAGTACGTGAACGGAGGATCTCTGCATGTGTGGTTCCCACTGTGAAGCATGGAGGAGGTGTTGTGATGGCGTGGGGGTGCTTTGTTGGTGACACTTTGAGCATCATGCTGTGGGTATGTTTTTCAGTGGGAGGGACTGGGAGACAAGTCAGAATCGAGGGAAAGATTAACAGAGAGATTCTTTTTTTAAATGTATTTTTTAATTTTACCCCCTTTTTCTCCCAAATTTCGTAGTATCCATCTTGTCTCATCGCTACAACTCCCGTACGGGCTCGTGAGAGATGGTCAAAAGTCATGCGTCCTCCGAAACACAACCAAGCCGCACTGCTTCTTAACACAGCGCGCATCCAACCTGGAAGCCAGGCGCACCAATGTGTCGGAGGAAACACCGTGCGCACCTGGCAACCTTGTTTAGCTTGGACTGCGCCCGGCCCGCCACAGGAGTCACTGGTGCGCGATGAGACAAGGATATCCCTACCGGCCAAAGCCTCCCTAACCCGGACGACGCTAGGCCAATTGTGCGTCGCCCCACGGACCTCCCAGTCGCGGCCGGCTGCAACAGAGCCTGGGCAAGAACCCAGAGTTTCTGGTGGCACAGCTAGCGCTGCGATGCAGTGCCCTAGACCACTGCACCACCTGGGAGGCCACAGAGAGATTCTTGACGAAAACCTGGTCCAGAGTGCTCAGGATCTCAGACTGCAACATGTTAAGTGTAATTAATATACTTCATATATGCTGTCGCAAAAATAATAATTTGGTTGTGTTTATGAAGGCCTTGGGTAACATTAGAATACAATTTGTATTTTATTTCAAAGAACACAATAGTATTTTAATTAGTTTAAAAACGCCAAAATTCAAGTGTTCATTGAGTGTCTTGGTTACAACTATGAAATAGAAAGCATATGTGTTGTAACATCTTTTTATAATACAATATAAATAGATAGAATACCAGAACCACCAACACGCACAGTCAAGATGTGTGTGTCAAATTATGAAAACAGCAGTAGCCTAAACATCATTATAAGTGCGTGACCTTGATAAATAGTGAAACTCGGCACAAATCAATTATGCCATTATAATGAATATAGGTGTTGATACGACAGCAGTCAATTATTGTCAGCTTGTGCTTGTGTGCATCTTCGTGCAGTGGCATCAGATGGATTACATTTGTTATCCCTTATGTAGCATCCCCAGCTGAATGAATGGTCAACTCTCAAACTGATGTTTAATGTGGTACCATAAGAGCTGATGGAGAAACAAATCAAAAATGCTCTATGAACAATACATTCCACAAACAATACACTTTTACACACCTTTACATTAGCATGCTTGATACATCAAATGCATCAATATGCATGAGAATTTCTACCCGAATAGTTGAGTACCTGCTAATAGCTTGATAATGTGGCGCAAGATGAACTAATATTAGCCAGCACACAGTGGAGCTAGGCTACAGCTTATAACGTCATATTGCCAGCAGACTTCAGAACATCAAATACACCACAATGTACACGTTCAAAAGAATTAGAAAATACAAGTCACACATTTAAATCTTATTCTAACAGTTGATCGAATTTTCGTAACTTTCACTTGCTTGATAGACTTTGACATACCTTTGGTTGTAGTGCTTAAGTCTCCGGTTTTCTGTGTCCCGTCGTCTTGTCATTCTTTGGCAGGAGTACAATGGTTGTGCATGTGCTGTATTTGGCGCAGAGAGGGAGCTCCCGTCTCACTTTCTTCATGGTGCTCGCCAAACTTGTTTTCTTTTACCTTTAACTAGGCAAGTCAGTTAAGAACAAATTCTTATTTTCAATACCAGCCTAGGAACAGTGGATTAACTGCCTTGTCAGCTGGGGGTTTCGAACTTGCAACATTTCCGTTACTAGTCTAACGCTCTAACCACTAAGCTACCTGCTGCCCCGGGTAGCTTTCTTTGCAAGAAACTTGATTGCCAATGTGTGGTGATTACATAATTATACTTAAAAAAAACAATTGCCCCGGGGCCTCTGATTTCTTAATCCGGCCCTGTCTGTACAGTGTTTTGATTGTCAGTGAGTGTTTTAGCAGTGTGCATAAACTAGACCCTACATTGGACCCAGTCTTCTATCAAGACAAATTAAGTGAAGTGGAAGTGACTATTTCTCTATTGACGCCCCGAGCAGACGGCCACTAATTTACACACGCAGCATATTTGTTTAACAGGTTAATTATAATTTGTCTGTATGGGAAAGTGTCTGATTTCTCAGTAATGTGTCATTCTGTTAAATAGGAACCATTATGCTCAGTGGAAAGTTGAATTGCCTAATGATAAATACTTCAAAGAAGACTACGACTTCTGGTCAGATAAAAAATATTGGTTTTACACTTTGAGGAAACTGATCAAAGATGACACATATTTGTGATTTATTTTTTAACTAGATCTAATCTGTTCATTTTAGAAGTAACATTACGATGTAGCGTAAATGAATGATTTACTTTACACATTTTCAAACCTGCTAATTTCAGGGCAGTTGAATGTGTTACTTCCTCTGGCCCCTATTTATTGTAATTAAACCGACATGTAATATGTGCTTTGACAAGGCAATTATTTGCCTGAAAACCCGAATATAGCAACCCAAGGGCACATTCTGAATCTACATTTCATTTCCCTTTCATTTCCCAAACACATGGAGAGCCATGGAGCGAAGCCTCTGGCTTTGAATTGCATTTAATGCACCATTATTAATTGATTACATACTTTCGTTGTGTAATTGTGACGTGAGGAGGACATAACAAGAACCTAATTCAGAATGAAAAGGTCAGATCATAATTAATGTAGAAAATCATAACATTGCAAATCTGCAATAATAAGACAAAGCATGTTACACATCCAATTTGTCAAGGTTGGGTTCAAGTTCATGAGGCATTTGTAGGTATTAGAATACATATATAGAAATATGTTTTGTAAAGCAAACCAATACAATGCTTGTACAATACATATCAGCTACACCATTCCCTTCAGCTTCATCTTTCACTACGGCTTAATCCCAATCCCCCCGACCCTCTCCCGTATTTTCCAGTGTTCCTCTGTGGGGGTGTCCCTCAAATAACCCAAGGGAATGGGACATCACTACATCACAGCAGAAGCTGCCAAAGCTTAACAGTAATGGCTTTCCTTATATTTCTCATACACCATATACACACTGGCCATATGAGCAACAAATGAGAACAGCGGTACAACAATGTGCCCTTAATGTACCCATCTTCTGGCTGTGGTTCAATGTGCCCTTAATGTACCCATCTTCTGGCTGTGGTTCAATGTGGAGTCGTACTGAAGCAGGACTTTCATTCCATAATAGCAGTTTGACATGTAATGGTCGCTTTTCCTTCACTCAGTCATTTTCTGCAATTTTGGGGGGATTAATGATTAACCACTGAAAGCAATTATAACCACTGTTCTGTACAAATGTTTACACCAAACGTTTTAGGGTCCATGCACAGATCAGCTACATAACTACACATCCATAGGCATACAGGTCTTTTTATCCTCCACTACACAATAAGAAAGAAAATAGTTAGCTACGTTACTTCAGCTGCATTGCATGCCAAATATCTTCAATCTCTAACGTTAAAGTTACTACAGTAAAGAACAATGATAAATTTACTTTTTTTTTAAAGAGCAGCAAGGCAAGCTTACAAAAAATGTTTTCAATTTGTAGTAAATGCTTTAGCTACATTATTTACATCCACTTGGTTACACAAGATGGCAGCCTGGTTTGCTGGTTTGCTCAGGAGTCCCTAAAACATGAAACACAAATTACAAGTCATACAAATGTCAAACGCTCATATACTGTAGCAAGCGAAATGCAAAGCTAGCTGGCTAATGTTAGCTAATCAGATAGCTTGTTAAATAGTGACAATGACCCAAAAGACACATCCAGGCTGTGTGAGGGCTATTTGACCAAGAAGGAGAGTGATGGTGCAGCGTCAGATGACCTGGCCTCCACAATAACCCGACCTCAACCCAATTGAGATGGTTTGGGATGAGTTGGACCGCAGAGTGAAGGAAAAACAGCCAACAAGTGCTCAGCATATGTGGGAATTCCTTCAAGACTGTTGGAAAAGCATTCTTCATGATGCTGGTTAAGAGTGTGCAAAGCTGTTATCAAGGCAAAGGGTGGCTACTTTGAAGAATCTCAAATATATTTAGAAAAGTTTGAGACTTTTTTGGTTACTACATGATTCCATATGTGTTATTTCATAGTTTGTCTTCACTATTGTTCTACAATGTATAGTAAATAGTAAAAATAAAGAAAAACCCTGGAATGAGTATGTACAGTTCCATTTACAACCACAAAAAGCAATAGGCTACCATAGAAATAGAATATAGGCTATCCTATTTCTATGATGAAACATACTGATATGTAGCTATACCTAGGGACATCATTTGGGTTCTTACATTGGAATTGTATTTCATTCTGCTTATGTCACGCTATACCACAATAAACATAAAAATTCAAATGCAGAGACCATTGAGTGCTTTTACCAAGAAGTGACGCATCTGCAGTAACCGAGTATTCCAGCCACTTTCTATGAACCAGTTGCTATTCAATTAACATGTTTAGATAGAAAACCTGCAGCTAGGGTAGGATTCTATTGGCTAACCTGGGCTGGTTTCTCTGTTCCAATATCGTCAGAAACAGTCAGAGGTAGAAGGGGCTGTGGAGCCATTATCCTGGCGGCACTTGTGGAGGTCTCTTCATGTGGAGCAAGCTGGAGCTCGGCTGCATCATCGCCGCTGGGCTTGCGTTGACCTTGGTGGTTTGATTTCTGATATTAGCTGGTTAGTGAAATAGACTTAACACCTTTTGCAGCTAGCAAAGAAGCTAACTAAACTCTGTAGTGGTGAGGCAGAGTTGAGTGAAGCAGCTGAAAACTGTAAACTTGTCCTTGTCGTTATAATTGGAAATCAAATATTACAGGCGGAGACATATATCACGTGATTCACGTAGCCTACTACGTTACTCACAGAGCCGACCACGTTACTCACAGAGCCTACTACGTTACTCACAGAGCCTACTACGTTACTCACAGAGCCGACCACGTTACTCACAGAGCCTACTACGTTACTCACAGAGCCGACCACGTTACTCACAGAGCCTACTACGTTACTCACAGAGCCTACTACGTTACTCACAGAGCCGACCACGTTACTCACAGAGCCGACCACGTTACTCACAGAGCCGACCACGTTACTCACAGAGCCTACTACGTTACTCACAGAGCCGACCACGTTACTCACAGAGCCGACCACGTTACTCACAGAGCCTACTACGTTACTCACAGAGCCTACTACGTTACTCACAGAGCCGACCACGTTACTCACAGAGCCTACTACGTTACTCACAGAGCCTACTACGTTACTCACAGAGCCTACTACGTTACTCACAGAGCCTACTACGTTACTCACAGAGCCGATCACGTTACTCACAGAGCCTACTACGTTACTCACAGAGCCGACCACATTACTCACAGAGCCTACTACGTTACTCACAGAGCCGACCACGTTACTCACAGAGCCTACTACGTTACTCACGTAGCCTACTACGTTACTCACAGAGCCGACCACGTTACTCACAGAGCCTACTACGTTACTCACAGAGCCTACCACGTTACTCACAGAGCCTACTACGTTACTCACAGAGCCTACCACGTTACTCACAGAGCCTACTACGTTACTCACAGAGCCTACTACGTTACTCACAGAGCCGACCACGTTACTCACAGAGCCTACTACGTTACTCACAGAGCCGACCACGTTACTCACAGAGCCTACTACGTTACTCACAGAGCCTACTACGTTACTCACAGAGCCTACTACGTTACTCACAGAGCCGACCACGTTACTCACAGAGCCGACCACGTTACTCACAGAGCCGACCACGTTACTCACAGAGCCTACTACGTTACTCACAGAGCCTACCACGTTACTCACAGAGCCGACCACAGACGAGCAGCGTTTTTACTGCTTTTTATGGAAACCCAAAGGAGTCATACCTAACCGCCCAGTGGCTTTCCATAGTCCCCCTATATACAAACATACACACACTCAGCGGCACGCTCTGTCCATCGTGCTGATACAGTGCAGCAGAAATACAGGTTTCATGCAAACCTGTCTCTCAATCATTTTAACTTTTTTGTATTTTTATATAGGGACATAAAACTAAAACTGAGGTGGCACAAGTTTCAACTGACAGGGCAAGCCCCTTTTGCCCCCACCTGGAGCCGGGTCCGTTTGGAGGGCATCTAGTTGGCTGAAAAGACACTATGCCTTGCATATTGGGACACTACTTGAAGCGGAGGGCTAAGTAGAGGTATTGGGATTGATCACTCACTCCCCTTATGCCATCGTCACCTGCCCTCCGCTGGCCTTTCCCTACTTCTTTCAGGAGTCACAATTGTGTCTGTGTTGTGCAAAAATAGTGTCTGTGTTATGGCTCACCCTGTCCGCCCTCTCCTGGGTGTGTCCCCTGGGCCGGGGGCTGTGGCAGACAGGCACACTGACACAAGTGAGCGAGTGAGGGACACGAGGAGGACAGAGACTGGGCTGGGGGTAGACTCAGGAGCAGAGAAATGTCACACGTTACCCAATAGCCAGAGTTCATCAGGCAGAACACCCTGCCTCCTTAAGGCTGCCTCCTTAATAGTACAACACGGCTTCCTCTCCTTGCCGCCTCCTTCCTTGACTCCAGGTGAAATCAGTAAGGAAGAAGACTGATGTAGGATTTCTTTCAGTGACCTTGTACAATATACTATAGCGAGCTATACCTGAGGTAGTGCTAGCTGTTCAATAGTAGTTAGTGTGGCAACTACAGCTTCTATTTAAAGCAGTATTGTGTAAGCTCTCATATATGTGCCAGGATGAGATTCAATCATGTATAATGGTGGAGGTAAAAGCTTTCTTCTATAACGCTTGTCACTGGCACTTTACAGTCTGTCGCACGCACACACACACACACACACACACACACACACCCACCACACACACACACACACACGTACTCAAGCACACCCTTTTATCATCATCTGACTGGTGAAAAAGTCACAGCAGGGGACCTTCGCCACGCTCTCTCTCGCTCTCTCTCACAAAACTCACACACATACATACATACATCCATACACACTGTGGCTTTTAAGCTCTCGCTGGGCTTTAGAGGACACACTAATATTATCCACCCCCCCATTCTCCCTCTCTTTCTCTGCAACCTTTGAGCTCTTGTTATGTCCCAGAGGACGCCCCCTCTAATATTCTCTCATCCCTCCATCTCCTCTGTCCACCCACTCATACCTCCATCTCTTCTCCCCATCCCCTCTACTCTATCCCTCCATCTGCTCACTCCATCCACTCCATTCCTCCATCTCCTCGCCCCATCCCCTCTATCCCTCTACCTGCTCACTCCATCCACTCCATTCCTCCATCTCTTCTCTCCATTCCTCCATCTCCTCTCCCCATCCCCACTCATCCCTCTATCTGCTCACTCCATTCCTCCATCTCCTCTCCCCATCCCCTCTATCCCTCCATCTGCTCACTCCATCCACTCCATTCCTCCATCTCCTCGCCCCATCCCCTCCATCCCTCTACCTGCTCACTCCATCCACTCCATTCCTCCATCTCTTCTCTCCATTCCTCCATCTCCTCTCCCCATCCCCACTCATCCCTCTATCTGCTCACTCCATTCCTCCATCTCCTCTCCCCATCCCCTCTATCCCTCCATCTGCTCACTCTATCCACTCCATTCCTCCATCTCCTCGCCCCATCCCCTCTATCCCTCTACCTGCTCACTCCATCCACTCCCTTCCTCCATCTCTTCTCTCCATACCTCCATCTCCTCTCCTCAATCCTTCTATCCCTCCATCTGCTCACTCCATCCACTCCATTCTTCCATCTATTTTCTACATCCCCTCCTTCTCCTCTCCCCTCCTTCCCTCCATCTCCTCTCTCCACCCACTCCATACCTCCATCTCTCCTTTATGTCCCTTTATTAGCCTTGCTGACTCGCTATCACATCTCAAGGTCATGGCTACTGAGCTGCTCTCTGAGGCTTGCTGTCTGACCGTCTGGTAGACAGAGAGGCAGGAAAAGAGAGCGAGAGAGGGAGGGAGGGGAAGAGAGCGAGAGGGGAAGAGGGAGGGTGGTAGAGTGAGGGAGGGAGATAGAGAGAGGCAGACAGGCTCCTTCCCTCTTTAAAGGAGCACTATGTAGCTTCTATTTCTATTGTTGTTGACACTTGTTTGTTTTGGTTTTGAATGACTGCGGAGGAGCATCTATTCAAGAGAAAAGTCAAAGAAGAAAATGAAGAGATTGCCATGAACTGAACAGTTTTTCTTTGCGTGTGCGTGTGTTGGTGTTGCTTCTGCGGGTTGTGTACAGTTGAAGTCGGAAGTTACATACACTTAGGTTGGAGTCATTAAAACTTGTTTTTCAACCACTCCACAAATTTCTTGTTAACAAACTATATTTTTTAACAAGTCGGTTAGGATATCTACTTTGTGCATAACACAAGTAATTTTTCCAACAATTGTTTACAGACAGAATATTTGACTTATAATTCACTGTATAACAATTCCAGTGGGTCAGAAGTTTACATACACTAAGTTGACTGTGCCTTTATACAGCTTGGAAAATTCCAGAAAATGTTGTCATGGCTTTAGAAGCTTCTGATGGGCTAATTGATATCAGTTGAGTCAATTGGAGGTGTACCTGTGGATGTATTTCAAGGCCTACCTTCAAACTCAGTGCCTCTTTGCTTGACATCATGGGAAAATCAAAAGAAATCAGGCAAGACCTCAGAAAAATAATTGTAGACCTCCACAAGTCTTGTTCATCCTTGGGAGCAATTTCCAAACGCCTGAAGGTACCACGTTCATCTGTACAAACAATAAGACGTATGTATAAACATCATGGGACCACGCAGCTGTCATACCTTCATACCTCAAAGTACGTTCATCCTTAGAGATTAATGTACTTTTGTGCAAAAAGTGAAAATCAATCCCAGAACAACAGCAATAGACCTTGTGAAGATGCTGGAGGAAAACGGTACTATATCCACAGTAAAACGAGTCCTATATCAACATAACCTGAAGGCCGCTCATCAAGGAAGAAGCCACTGCTCCAAAACCTCCATAAAAAAGCCAGACTACAATTTGCAACTGCACTCTGGTCTGATGAAACAAAAATAGAACTGTTTGGCTGTAATGACTGACCATGGTTATGTTTGGAGGAAAAAGGGGGAGGCTTGCAAGCCAAAGAACACCATCCCAACCGTGAAGCACGGGGGTGGCAGCATCATGTTGTGGGGGTGCTTTTCTGCAGGCGGAAAATTATGTGGATATATTGAAGCAACATCTCAAGACATCAGTCAGAAAGTTAAAGCTTGTTCACAAATGGGTCTTCCAAATGGACAATGACCCCAAGCATACTTCCAAAGTTGTGGCAAAATGGCTTAAGGACAACAAAGTCAAGGTATTGGAGTGGCCCTGACCTCAATCCTATATAAAATGTGTGGGCAGAACTGAAAAAGCATGTGCGAGCAAGGAGGCCTACAAACATGACCCAGTTACACCAGCTCTGTCAGGAGGAATGGGCCACAATTCACCCAACTTATTGCGGGAAGCGTGTGGAAGACAACCTGTAACGTTTGACCCAAGTTAAACAATTTAAAGGCAATGCTACCGAATACTAATTGAGTGAATGTAAACTTCTGACCCACTGGGAATGTGATGAATGAAATAAAAGCTGAAATACATCATTCTCACTACTATTATTCTGACATTTCACATTCTTAAAATAAAGTGGTGATCCTAACTGACCTAAGACAGGGATTTTTTTTACTGTGATTAAATGTCAGGAATTGTGAAAACTGAGTTTAAATGTATTTGGCTAAGGTGTATGAAAACTTCCGACTTCAACAACCCTAACCTCTCTCATCAACAAGCTGTTTTCGTCCACAGGCCTGCTGCTGACTTGATATTTTTGGTTTGTCACACCTTTCTCAAAAAACCCTAGACACTGTCGTGCGTGAAAAGCCCAGTAGGGCTACAGTTTCTGAGATACTGGATCTGGCGCGCCTGGCATCGACGATCATACATACCACGCTCAGTTGTTTAGGTCTCTAGTTTTGCCCATTGTAACGTTCAAATGAACAGTAACTGAGTGACTCGATGCCTATCTGCCTGCTTTATATAGCAAGCCAGGCTACTGTATCTAGGAACGATCAATTTTCGTGAATGGGGAGGAGTACCCGATAAACGTGAGTATATATTAACACTAGAAAGGCAGAGAGCGTCATAATGATTTAAAACGAATTTAAATGTTGAATTACTCTGCCATTTTTAAAGTCATGTCCCCCTCGTCCTCAACTTTTCCTAAATGGGTATATATAACACAGTCGTTGTTAGAATCTTAATATCACAAACAGAACTGAAGTTATAAACCAGTTTTAGAAGGACATGTAACTTTTTGAAAGATTTTCCCCGGCCTGTTCCGTTTTTTTTTCGGGATAGTTGAATCTGCCGTGCCCAGATAATCACCGCGATAATTGCTTCGAAACTGAACCTAAACTATATAGAAACTAATTTCACACATATAACATATAACAGAATAAATGAAGTAAAGCATGTTGGGTGAGTTGATGAATGAGAGGAAGCGAACAATGCATAATTATGTAATCACCAATTGTTAATGTATTCTAAATATAATCTCAATACGGTGTATCAGTCCACCGAATCCAGGCAGTGTTGTTAGTCTTCTCTAGGCTAAACTTGGAGTAGGCTACACAGTGTGGTCGTGCGTAATTTACAATGGCAAGACCAAGAGGAATGGATGCATATGCTGCGTTAGTGTTGCTAGAAGATAGGAATAAAAACGACTCAGATAACGGGGAAGAAATGGACCGTGACATCATTGATGGTTATTATTTTTGATTCATGCTGAATGGCTCTCCATATCTGGGAAAATATCCATATCGGGCAGCAGGTGAGTGAGTGTCATATAATATTTAGGATCAGACACTACAACATGCTTGACTTAGCTGCTATTAACGCACATGTCTTTGTTCAAGCAGTGCATGAACAACACCATGAGCAGGAGAGACTTCATCATGAGTCTGGCAGACTGGCTATATGGGAGACATATGAGCTAACGCAGAAAGCAAAGAGTCCATGCAAGCCATTGTGCAAGCCAAGTTGCGCACAGCTCCCGGGGAGGAGAAACTGCAAGGTGGGCAGATGCAATCGGAACAGAACCAATGACACCGGTTTAAACTGCAAGCAACTTGTTTGTGGGAAGTGTTGGACAAGGGATAACAGCTAAATGAGATCCAACTGTTGTGTGAAGACGCACACCATACTATAAACATGAGCGAGGCCAGAAATGTTTCCAATAACTGACAACAATAGGCCATTTTTGACCGCAGTCATATCGACACTTATATTTATTATAATGCCATTATTGCGTTTGTGCTGCTTTTTACTATTCACAAGTAGATTACGAAATTATAGTTTTTACTTACCGTTTCATACACATCTATGTGCTTTTACGAAGAAAAAAGACAATTAGGCTATGAGGATTATACGTTCATATTAAAAGCTACATCCATCATAACAAGAAATAGATGACAATGATGGTCATGTCAACAAGTTGTACTTTTTCCATAATCACTATGACTGATTTGATGGCAGTTGGCTCATAGTACAATTGATGTGAGTTCCTAACCGTACATGGGGCAGATATGTTTTTATTTACACTTCTAAATTTCTTTCTGGTAGTAGTCGTAGGTTTTTATGCAGTACCCAAGACCAATCTGGGAGTTAATTTGAACGTTGGAAAAATTGCTACTTGTGTAAATACTGCAATGCGGGTTGTATGGAATTGAGCCATAATCTTCCTTTTCAAGGTGATGATTGCACTTTTCTTCCCAACATAATACCGCAATAAATGTGAGTCCATATTTCAACGATTTTTTTGCACCCATGGGGGATAGAATTTACACAGCAAATGGCATTAGATGTCAGGAATTCGGTGCCGTACCACTGAGCTGTATTTGCTCGTGATGCACATAATTTTATTATCAGAGTGTGACAGTGGACTTCTGGTAAGTATGCTTTAGTGAGAAAGTGTTGATCAGGTACAATAACGTTCACCCACCCCCAAAATGAATATTTATGAGCAATTCCCTCCACATACAACTTCTCACCTGAATGCATTTTTAAATTTTATTTTAAGGGGTTGGGCAATGACTGAAATTGGGGTTGAGAGTTACCCTTTAATTTCCGTGTGTCCTATCTGTGCTTACAGTTCAAAAAGTGAACCCAAAATAAAGCTAGCAGGGTTACTAAAAGTCTTATTGAAACATTCAGTGAACGTTTTAAGGAAGTTATTCAAAAACCTCTAAATAACCTATCATTTCTGTTCTCAGAGCTTTACTAAAACCTCCCAGGAAAACTTTCAAGGAATCTTAGTAAAAAGTTCACGGGAACCTCCCTGCAACCTAAAAAGAAACGTTCCCAGACTAGGCACATTGTTTTCACTTCTGTTCTCAGAACATTTAAAAAACGTTCAATTTTACTGGTAAGGAAATGTATGGCTTCATTCCCACAGCCAATGTGAAAAGAAAAACATATGTTCCCACAACTTCCAAGTGGGTTGTCTGTTTTCCTCCTGACTTCTCATCTCATATAAATCAGTTGTCTGAGACATCAGTCAGTCTGTCCATCAGAACCCCCCCTTCCCACCACCTGCTACGCTCTGACTGGCTGTCAGGCAGGAAGCAGGAAGAGGGACAGGAAGTCAGAGGGGGCACTGAGGGAGACTGGGCGCCATATCGCTCACAGCATCATGACTCATTGAAGTCAATCTGTCTGTGTTGTCAGTCCATCAGATGCTGAGCTGTTCAGTGTTCTAGACTGGGGAAGACTGTTGTTAGGTTGAGTCAGGGGGAAAGCATTTTTTAAAAGGGTTTGCAGCAGTGCAGAAAAGTGATCTCATCATCATCAACACAAACCATTTCTGTTTAGTTTTAACTCGTTTTGACATTCAATGGCAGGGACAGTCCTCAACATGAATTAAGTTGACATAAAATGTGTGTTAGTCAACTAACAGTCAAGGTGGATGTTGAACTGGGTATTTCCTTCAGTTTACAGTGGTGTGTCATATGAGACAGGAGAGAGGGAAAGAGATTAAGAGAGACGGAGAGAGAGAGACGGAGAGAGCGAGACGGAGACAGGGAGAGCGACGGGGAGAGAGAGACTGAGACGGAGAGAGAGCGAGACGGAGACGGGGAGAGAGACTGGAAGCGAGAGAGAGAGCGAGACGGAGACGGGGAGAGAGACTGGGAGAGAGAGAGCGAGACGGAGACTGGGAGAGCGAGACGGAGACGGGGAGAGCGAGAAGGAGACGTGGAGAGAGAGAGAGACTGAGAGAGAGACTGATACGGAGAGAGAGAGAGAGACTGAGATGGGGGGAGAGAGAGAGAGAGAGAGAGACGGAGACGGGGAGAGAGAGCGAGACGGAGACGGGGAGAGAGAGCGAGACGGAGACAGGGAGATAGAGAGAATGAGACGGGGAGAGAGAATGAGACGGGGAGAGAGAATGAGACGGGGAGAGAGAATGAGACGGGGAGAGAGAATGAGACGGGGAGAGAGAACGAGACGGGGAGAGAGAACGAGACGGGGAGAGAGAACGAGACGGGGAGAGAGAACGAGACGGGGAGAGAGAACGAGACGGGGAGAGAGAACGAGACGGGGAGAGAGAACGAGACGGGGAGAGAGAACGAGACGGGGAGAGAGAACGAGACGGGGAGAGAGAACGAGACGGGGAGAGAGAACGAGACGGGGAGAGAGAACGAGACGGGGAGAGAGAACGAGACGGGGAGAGAGAACGAGACGGGGAGAGAGAACGAGACGGGGAGAGAGAACGAGACGGGGAGAGAGAACGAGACGGGGAGAGAGAACGAGACGGGGAGAGAGAACGAGACGGGGAGAGAGAACGAGACGGGGAGAGAGAACGAGACGGAGAGAGAGAACGAGACGGAGAGAGAGAACGAGACGGAGACGGGGAGAGAGAACGAGACGGAGACGGGGAGAGAGAACGAGACGGAGACGGGGAGAGAGAATGAGACAGACGGAGAGAGAGCGAGACGGAGACGGGGAGAGAGAATGAGACGGAGACGGGGAGAGAGAATGAGACGGAGACGGGGAGAGAGACTGAGACGGAGACGTGGAGAGAGACTGAGACGGAGACGTAGAGAGAGAGAGACTGAGACGGAGAGAGAGCGAGACGGAGACAGGGAGAGAGCGAGACGGAGACACGGAGAGAGAGAGAGACTAAGACGGAGATGGAGAGAGAGCGAGACGGAGACGGAGACGTGGAGAGAGAGAGAGAGACTGAGACTGAGACGGAGAGAGAGCGAGACTGAGACGGAGAGAGAGCGAGACGGAGAGAGAGCGAGACGGAGACGGAGAGAGAGCGAGACGGAGACGGAGAGAGAGCGAGACGGAGACAGAGACGGTCTTGGGGAAGGAAGGAGATTTAAAGCTGGCTTGCCCTCCCCCTTCACATCACTTTTTTCTCTGTTCTGGAAAAATACATCAGATAACAGTTTAATCCTCTTTCCTCCCAAATAGGATGTTTTTAATGTGGAGACACGAAGCAGAGGGATTGAAATAATGACATGAAATGAAATGCATTTAGCCATTTGTTGTGTCGCTACATACAGCATCTGGTGTGAACATCGTGTTAATTAATGACATAACAAACCTAGGCCTACATTAACATGCATCTTCATCCTTCTCAATATCATCCTCATCCTCATCATGCGCATTTTCATGTTGCACCGTACATTATGTATGTTGCATCTCATCTAGTAGGAGGCAATGCATTTGATCAAAAGGTTACCATGGTGATGGATTTTTTATCTCCATGTGCCAGAGAGTGTGTGTGTGTATTGCCAAAGCTATAGTAACTATAGGAGAAGATTCTGAACTGAAGGGCTTGTATTTTCTCTCTGATTTCAACATGATTTCATGAATGAGGCTTTTGTTAAATTATGCAGTGCTCATATTTGTCAAAAGAAGCCAGCATGCTATGTAGTTATCGATCTGCTCATTCTGGATCATACGACTTCTGTATCATGACCGCAAAACCAGTTCGGTGGTTTTGGAGACATTGGGAATCTGAATCGTTTCCCGTGTGATAGTCTGCATTGCCAGCCCAGTTGAGACACCCAGTGTGAGTCAGAAGGTCTTTCTGAGCAGGGTTGTATGTGAAGAGAATACTAAGGTTGTTTATGCTGAAAATCATACTGATGTCAGGGCTGCCTTTCAAATGGTATCCCTATATAGTGCACTGTTTTTCACCAGAGGGCACATAAATAGGATATAGGGTGCCGTTTGAGACGCAGCCCTGACATCAGTATGATACGAGAGTCTCCACATAAAAATCTTCTGCATTCTCGTCACGTAACCCAGGTCTCCCGCTGAGCTGGTTGTTCAAGGCAAAGGAGGGAACATGGGCCTGCATGCTCTATAGATGATGTATGGCTGTCTGCCATCAAACTTTTATTAATGTCTCATTTGTATTTTGACATTCCGGCTTAGAAGTGGTCTTGTTTGCTTGTCTTGTTCAGTAAGTTGATGTGATTAGTGTGTTGTGGAAACAATGGTGCTTCATGCTGACATGCTTTTTAAAAATTCTGAGCACAAAGTCTGAGTGTGTGACTGAAAATGAATAGAGAATAAACCATGTCAAGTAACCTTATGTCTTCAAAAGCATGTCCGTGTCATTAAAAAATCAAATCCAATTTTTTGTCACATACTTAAACAACAGGTGTAGACTAACAGTGAAATGCTTACTTACGGGCCCTTCCCAACAATACAGAGACGTAAGAAAATATATATAATAACACAGGGAGTAAATACAATATGAGTAACAATAACTTGGCTGTATACACAGAGTACAGGTACTGAGTCGATGTGCAGGGGTACGAGGTAATTGAGGTAGATATTTACGTACATATAGGTAGGTGTAAAGTGACTAGGCAACAGGATAGATATTTAACAGTAGCCACAGAATATGTGATGAGTCAAAATAGTTAGTGCAAATAGGGTCAATGCAGATAGTCCAGGTAGCTATTTGGTTAACTATTTAGTTAACTAAGCAGTTGCCATACCAAGCAGTGAGTCAGCCAGTCAAGATGCTCTCATGACTGTGTTGTTGTGTGTGGACCATGTTAATTCCTTAGTGATGTGGACACCGAGGAACTTGAAGCTCTCGATCCACTCCATTGCAGCCCCGTCGATGTGAATGGGGGAAGTGCTCAGCCCTCCGTTTCCTGTAGTCTACTCTCAGCTCTTTTGTCTTGCTGATGTTGAGGGAAAGCTTGTCCTGGCACCACACTGCCAGGTCATTGACGTCCCTTCTAAAGATGTTCTCATCGTTGTCGGTGATCAGGCCTCCCACCATCGTGTCGTCAGCAAACTTAATGATGGTGTTGGAGTCGTGCGCTGTCATGCAGTCGTGGGTGAATAGGGAGTACATATCAAATCAAATCAAATGTATTTATATAGCCCTTCGTACATCCGCTGATATCTCAAAGTGCTGTACAGAAACCCAGCCTAAAACCCCAAACAGCAAGCAAGGCAGGTGTAGAAGCACGGTGGCTAGGAAAAACTCCCTAGAAAGGCCAAAACCTAGGAAGAAACCTAGAGAGGAACCAGGCTATGTGGGGTGGCCAGTCCTCTTCTGGCTGTGCCGGGTGGAGATTGTAACAGAACATGGCCAAGATGTTCAAATATTCATAAATGACCAGCATGGTCAAATAATAATAATCACAGGCAGAAGAGTTGAAACTGGAAGAGCAGCACGGCCAGGTGGACTGGGGACAGCAAGGAGTCATCATGTCAGGTAGTCCTGAGGCATGGTCCTAGGGCGCAGGTCCTCCGAGAGAGAGAAAGAAAGAGAGAATTAGAGAGAGCATACTTAAATTCACACAGGACACCGGATAGGACATGAGAAGAACTCCAGATACAACAAACTGACCCTAGCCCCCCGACACATAAACTACTGCAGCATAAATCCTGGAGGCTGAGACAGGAGGAGTCAGGAGACACTGTGGCTCCATCCGAGGACACCCCCGGACAGGGCCAAACAGGAAGGATATAACCCCACCCACTTTGCCAAAGCACAGCCCCCACACCACTAGAGGGATATCTTCAACCACCAACTTACCATCCTGAGACAAGGCCGAGTATAGCCCACAAAGATCTCCGCCACGGCACAACCCAAGGGGGGGCGCCAACCAAGACAGGAAGATCACATCAGTGACTCAACCCACTCAAGTGACGCACCCCTCCTAGGGACGGTATGAAAGAGCCCTAGTAAGCCAGTGACTCAGCCCCTGTAATAGGGTTAGAGGCAGAGAATCCCAGTGGAAAGAGGGGAACCGGCCAGGCAGAGACAGCAAGGGCGGTTCGTTGCTCCAGAGCCTTTCCGTTCACCTTCACACTCCTGGGCCAGACTACACTCAATCATATGACCCACTGAAGAGATGAGTCTTCAGTAAAGACTTAAAGGTTGAGACCGAGTTTGCGTCTCTCACATAGGTAAGCAGACCATTCCATAAAAATGGAGCTCTATAGGAGAAAGCCCTGCCTCCAGCTGTTTGCTTAGAAATTCTAGGGACAATTAGGAGACCTGCGTCTTGTGACCGTAGCGTACGTGTAGGTATGTACGGCAGGACCAAATCAGAGAGATAGGTAGGAGCAAGCCCATGTAATGCTTTGTAGGTTAGCAGTAAAACCTTGAAATCAGCCCTTGCCTTGACAGGAAGCCAGTGTAGGGAGGCTAGCACTGGAGTAATATGATCACATTTTTTGGTACTAGTCAGGATTCTAGCAGCCGTATTTAGCACTAACTTAAGTTTATTTAGTGCTTTATCCGGGTAGCCGGAAAGTAGAGCATTGCAGTAGTCTAATCTAGCAGTGACAAAAGCATATATTAATTTTTCTGCATAATTTTTGGACAGAAAGTTTCTGATTTTTTGCAATGTTACATAGATGGAAAAAAGCTGTCTTGATATGTTCTTCAAAAGAGAGATCAGGGTCCAGAGTAACGCCGAGGTCCTTCACAGTTTTATTTGAGACGACTGTACAACCATTAAGATTAATTGTCAGATTCAACAGAAGATCTCTTTGTTTCTTGGGACCTAGAACAAGCATCTCTGTTTTGTCCGAGTTTAAAAGTAGAAAGTTTGCAGCCATCCACTTCCTTATGTCTGAAACACATGCTTCTAGCGAGGGCAATTTTGGGGCTTCACCATGTTTCATTGAAATGTACAGCTGTGTGTCATCTGCATAGCAGTGAAAGTTAACATTATGTTTTCGAATGACATCCCCAAGAGGTAAAATATATAGTGAAAACAATAGTAGTCCTAAAACGGAACCTTGAGGAACACCGAAATGTACAGTTGATTTGTCAGAGGACAAACCATTCACAGAAACAAACTGATATCTTTCCGACAGATAAGATCTAAACCAGGCCAGAACTTGTCCGTGTAGACCAATTTGGGTTTCCAATCTCTCCAAAAGAATGTGGTGATCGATGGTATCAAAAGCAGCACTAAGGTCTAGGAGCACGAGGACAGATGCAGAGCCTCGTTCTGATGCCATTAAAAGGTAATTTACCACCTTCACAAGAGCAGTCTCAGTGCTATGATGGGGTCTAAAACCAGACTGAAGCATTTCGTATACATTGTTTATCTTCAGGAAGGCAGTGAGTTGCTGCGCAACAGCCTTTTCAAAAAAATTTGAGAGGAATGGAAGATTCGATATTGGCCGATCGTTTTTTATATTTTCTGGGTCAAGGTTTGGCTTTTTCAAGAGAGGCTTTATTACTGCCACTTTTAGTGAGTTTGGTACACATCCGGTGGATAGAGAGCCGTTTATTATGTTCAACATAGGAGGGCCAAGCACAGGAAGCAGCTCTTTCAGTAGTTTAGTTGGAATAGGGTCCAGTATGCAGCTTGAAGGTTTAGAGGCCATGATTATTTTCATCATTGTGTCAAAAGATATAGTACTAAAACACTTGAGCGTCTCTCTTGATCCCAGGTCCTGGCAGAGTTGTGCAGACTCAGGACAACTGAGCTTTTGAAGGAATACGCAGATTTAAAGAGGAGTCCGTAATTTGCTTTCTAATAATCATGATCTTTTCCTCAAAGAAGTTCATGAATTTATCACTGCTGAAGTGAAAGCCATCCTCTCTTGGGGAATGCTGCTTTTTAGTTAGCTTTGCGACAGTATCAAAAAGGAATTTCGGATTGTTCTTATTTTCCTCAATTAAGTTGGAAAAATAGGATGATCGAGCAGCTGTAAGGGCTCTTCGATACTCTACGGTACTGTCTTTCCAAGCTAGTCGGAAGACTTCCAGTTTGGTGTGGCGCCGTTTCCGTTCCAATTTTCTGGAAGCTTGCTTCAGAGCTCGGGTATTTTCTGTGTACCAGGGAGCTAGTTTCTTATGAGAAATGTTTTTAGTTTTTAGGGGTGCAACTGCATCTAGGGCATTGCGCAAGGTTAAATTGAGTTCCTCAGTTAGGTGGTTAACTGATTTTTGTCCTCTGGCGTCCTTGGGTAACAGAGGGAATCTGGAAGGACATCAAGGAATCTTTGTGTTGTCTGTGAATTTATAGCACGACTTTTGATGTTCCTTGGTTGGGGTCTGAGCAGATTATTTGTTGCAATTGCAAACGTAATAAAATGGTGGTCCGATAGTCTAGGATTATGAGGAAAAACATTAAGATCCACAACATTTATTTCATATACAGGAGGAACAAAGCACGCACCCATGAGGGGCCCCCATGTTGAGGGTCAGGGTGGCAGATGTGTTGTTTCCTACCCTCACCACCTGAGGGGTGGCTGACAGGAAGTCCAGGATCCAGTTGCAGAGGGAGGCGTTCAGTCCCAGGGTCCTATGCTTAGTGGTGAGCTTGGAGGGCACAATGGTGTTGAACGCTGAGCTGTAGTCAATGAACAGTCATCTAACATAGGTGTTCCTCTTGTCCAGGTGGTAGAGGGCAGTGTGGAGTGCAATAGAGATTACGTCATCTGTGGATCTGTTGGGGCAGTATGCGAATTGGAGTGGGTCCATGGTGTCTGGGATGATGGTGTTGTGAGCCATAACCAGCCTTTCAAAGCATTTCATGGCTACAGATGTGAGTGCTATGGGGCAATAATCATTTAGACAGGTTACCTTGGCATTCTTGGACACAGGGACTATGGTGGTCTGCTTGAAACATGTAAGTAATACAGACTGGGTCAGGGAGAGGTTGAAAATGTCAATGAAGACACCCGCCAGCTAGTCAGCGCATGCTCTGAGTACGCGTCCTGGTAATCCGTCTGGCCCTGCGGCATTGTGATTGTTTGTAACAGTATTTTTATTGGAATTTCACAATTTTCACCCATATTAAGAGATACAACAACAGAGACAAAGCACACAGAAAAAAACAAGAAAAACAGCACCCAGTTACACATATCTACACGTGTGTATATATACACACACATATACATACATACATACACACACCCATACATATACATACACTCATGCATATACACACATATACGCGTACGCACACACACACATACACACCCATACATACGTACACCATTTTCCTCTTCCCGCTCGGTGCTTCTCTCACCCCATCACCATCATTGCGTCTCTCAATACATACATTTTAAACAAACTTACAAACAGAAATTAAACAAAAAAGCTCAGTTTAAACCAAGAGGTTAGGTTCCACACATGGAACGTACAGTGTAGTTCTGAAATACATAGATCCCCGCCATTCTACGAGAATCCTTGCAGCATAATAGCTGATACCTCAGGTTCTAGGTAATTTAGATAAGGTTCCCATACTTTGTAGAACTGGTCTGTTTTAGAATGCAATGTACATGTCAGATATTCCAAAGGCACCCATTCAAATAGTATCTTATGCCAATCTTTAATAGAAGGAACCTTATCACTAATCCACTGTAAAAGTATATTTTTCCTCGCTGCGAAGGTAAGGATGTTGTAAAGCCTACTTTTACCCACAGAAGTAACATGCCTACTAGGGAGACCTAACAGTAAAGAAACTGGGTCCAATTCTAGATCAACCCCTAGGATCTTTTCATTTTCTTGCAGAACACCAGACCAGTATCTTTGTATTTTGGTACATGACCATAAACAATGTGTTAGGGTGCCTGTATCAGTTTTGCATTTAAGACACTGAGGGGAAGAGGAAGTGGGGCTAAAAGCATGTCTGCGATTTGGGGATATATGCAATCTGTGTATTATTCTTAATTGGATTGCTCTAGTACGATTACATATAGATATTGTTTTTGCATATCTCCAAATGTCCTCCCACATCTCTTCGTCAATAGTAACAGACAATTCTTTCTCCCACACTTGTTTCAGCCTCTGTGTGTTGACAGCAGAAAATGACCTTAAAGTATCATAAAAATGACTTACAGACATTTTCCTTTGTCGGAAAAAAAGCATTATTTCAATGACAGACACATCAGGGTTACCAATTAAGGTGGTGCTCTTCAGAATATAATGTCTTACTTGTAGGAAGCAGAAAAAGTCCTGCTTTGGGAGTCGATATTTCTCGACCATCTGCTCAAATGACAACAAAATCTTATCAGAAAATAAGGGCAGCCTGCGTATGCCCTTATTAAGCCAAAAGTTAAAGCCAGCATCCAGAAATCCTGGACTGAAATCTGGGTTGTTAAGAATTGGGGTAAGAGCAGAGGTTAGTTTGGACCTTCCCAGGAAGCGTTGAACTGACCTCCATACTTTGAGTGTGTTAAGTGTAACGGGATTATTGCAGTGATCTTCTACAGACTTGAAACTTCTGAAAAATAAAAGATCCTGTAAGGGGTATTTTGAAAGAGAAGTCTCAATGTCTAACCAAATAGAGGAGTCATCATTTGTGATCCAGTCAGAAATATAACAAAGGTGGGCACACCATTGATAGAACCTGATATTGGGCAGGTCCAAGCCGCCCATAGAACTTGGCAGCTGCAATATTGCCATCTTAAGTCTTGGCTTGCGTTTACTCCATATAAAGGAACTTAGCCATCCATTTACATCCTTTATTACCTTATTGGAGAGTAATACTGGGATCATTTGGATTGGGTAAAGTAGTCTAGGTAAAATGTTCATTTTCAAGAGGGATATTCTACCCAACCAAGAAATCGGGAGAGAGTTGGCATTGTGATTGTTAACCTGTTTAAAAGTCTTAGTCACATCGGCTACCGAGAGCGAGATCACACAGTCATCTGGAACAGCTGGTGCTCTCATACTGGTTCAGTGTTGCTTGCCTCGAATCGAGCATAGTCCTTTGGCTCGTCTGCTAGGCTTGCGTCACTGGGCAGCTTGTGGCTCCATATGCTCCTGTCATTATACAATGTAAACACCTACTGTGTATTACTGTGCATATATTTTCCTTAATTAATCAGTATTATCTTACAGTCATACACAAATACGATTTAATGAATGCCCAATACTACTCTATACATTATTGACAATCCCAGTGAATAGGATATATCACAGTAGATGTTCCCTATGAATGACTTTTCTTGGTACTAGATGGTCCCGATTATGTACCCTTCTCATAATGTGTGCACTTCTGCACGTGCACCCGTCATGGATTTAACCATGATGGAAACTGCTTCGAGCCAATGATAACACCGTTCCAAGGCTTTTAAACCATAGTCGTGTGGGTAATCAGGACAAGGCCTCTGTCTCTGTAATGAAAGGGATCTCACCCTTTTCAGCTCCTCCAATCAATGGCCTGTTTCCCTTGGGTAAGAGTCCAATCAACACCTCGGTTTGTCTGCCCGGAGGCGAGACAAAATGGCCGACTGGATCAAGGTTAATCAATAGTATATTAAAAAACAGACCGACAGGCACAGTGAGCGAGGGAAGGACGGCGGAGGAAGAATTGAGTTTCAGGGAAAATTACATTTGAATAGTAAGTATTGTGGACTCTACACACTTACAGGCCCAATGCAGCCATTTTTGTCTCAATATGAAATCATGTCCGGGTAACAATTATCTTACTGGGTTGATTCCAATTAAAATGGTAAAAAATTAACTAACATAGCTGCTTAGCTAGGCGCAATTTATCAACTAAGAATTTTGCCAGGACTGTCTGGGAGTGGTCTGAGTGGGAAGGGGAAAACTAGCTGTTATCGGCAGAGAGGTTTGAAACTCTCGTTGCAGGCAGGCCCAAACTCCATCCCACGAAAACAGGCAGAAATTTCAGAGGGTCAATTCAAATAGCTCTTAAACTAAAATGACAATAAAACCATTTTTCACAATGTCACAGTATTAATCTAACCGCATAGTGTGGAAATATGAAGGAAATACCAACATAGTGTATCACGAGCCAGAACAGCTTCAGTGCACCTTGGCATATATTCATAGTGTCTTAAACTCTATTGGAGGGATGCGACACCATTCTACAAGAAATTCCATCATTTGGTGTTTTGTTGATGGTGGTGGAAAATGCTGTCTCAGGCGCCACTCCAGACTCTCCTGTAAGTGTTAATTTGGGTTGAGATCTGATAACTGAGACGGCCATGGCATATGGTTTACATTGTTTTCATGCTCATCAAACTTTTCAGGTATCACTCGTGCCCAGTGGATGGGGGCATTGTCAACCTACGGGGCCATGGTAGCCAGAATAATGGCCTGCCTAGCATTTTTATATATGACTAAGCATGATGGGATGTTAATTGCTTAATTAACTCAGGAACCAAACTTATTTTGTATCCCTCATTTACTCAAGTGTTAACATTATTTTGGTAGTTACATGTATATAAAACACAGAAAAATCAAGTTTTTTAATGCACTGGACATTTAACGTCTTGACTGTGAATAGGCAAAGTTATTTCAGATCCCTGTTTGTGTGTGTTTGAGTGCAGCTTGGGCTAGTATGTAGGTCTGACTGTTAGGAGCCTATCTGCATGAACTAAACTGAACTGACTTTGACATGTCTACTCTGCACCAGAGTCCTTTTGATTTCCTAGCCAACCTGTCGACTCACCCGAAACATGAAGTGATTATTTTCTACATCAACCCACATCACCTGTCAGCTGGGTCCTGCATGCGCTTTGTCAGGAAGTGCACTTAGGACGAGTCAAGAAAATCACAAGTCTAAACGAATTCTCTGTTAGCCTGGAAGAGTCTGGGTAAGACTAACTGCCGCTCATTTGTAGCCTGGAAGGAATCTACACTCAATATTGCTCTGTTGAAACAATATTAAGGAACTAAGGAATATTTAGTGAGGATTCCAGGCTCACTTTATAACTTGTTTGTAGCCTGGAATACACACTGACTAAATATTGCTCCATTGAAACAATAGTCAAGGGATATTTAGTGTAGAATCCAGGCTAGCTCGTGGATTTGTTTCAGACCAAAGATCTTGTGTTCTGTTGATTCGGCAGCTATATTGGATTGTATTAGCAGTTGAAACCCTTAGCCTGTTATATTGTGGTCTATTTGAAGGGTAGGCAGCTTGTTAGCCTGGTTTGCTGCTCGGTGGCTTTGGGTGTTGCATATCGTACGTAGAGTGAATGAATATGGGCTAGTCAAGCAGTCAACAAACCAGGGTAAAGGTGTGTGTATGGACAGTACCAGTCAAAAGTTTGGACACACCTACTCATTCAAGGTTTTTCTTTATTTGTACTATTTTCTACATTGTAGAATAATAGTGAAGACATCAAAACTATGAAATAACACATATGGAATCATGTTTTAACCAAAAAAGACACATCTCAAAATCAACTGTTCAGAGGAGACTGAGTGAATCAGGCCTTTATGGTAGAATTTCTGCAAAGAAGCCACTACTCAATGACTCCAATAATAAGAAGAGACTTGCTTGGGCCAAGAAACACGAGACATTAGACCAGTGGAAATCTGTCCTTTGGTCTGATGAGTCCACATTTAGGATTTGTGGGACGCAGAGTAGGTGAACGGATAATCTCTGCATGTGTGGTTCCCACCGTGAAGCTTTGAGGAGGAGGTGTGATGGTGCTTTGCTGGTGACACTGTCTGTGATTTATTTAGAAATCAAGGCACACTTAACCAGCATGGCTACCACAGCATTCTGCACTCTCTCAACCAGGTGACGCTGGTTGAGAGAGTGCCAAGCTTGTGCAAAGCTGTCATCAAGGCAAAGGGTGGATACTTTGAAGAATATAAAATACATGTTGATTTTTTTAACACTTTCTTGGTTATTACATGATTCCATATGTGTTATTTCATAGTTTTGGTGTCTTCACTATTAATTCTACAATGTGGAAAACAGTAAAAATAAAGAAAAACCCTGGAATGAGTAGGTGTGTCCAAACGTTGACTGGAACTGTATGCGTTTCGAGTGTGTTATGGCGATATGTACTGCATAATGTAGTATGAGTGTGTCATGTGAGAGCTGATCCATTTTTTGATTATATTTCCTTTAACCTTTATTTAACCAGGTAGGCTAGTTGAGAACAAATTCTCATTCACAACCGCGACCTGGTCATGATAAAGCAAAGCAGTGCGACACAAACAACAACACAAAGTTACACATGGAATAAACAAACATATGGTCAATAATACAATAGAAAAAGTCTATAAACAGTGTGTGCAAATGAGGTAGGATAAGGGAGGTAAGGCAATAAATAGTCCATAGTGGCAAAATAATTACAATATAGCAATTAAACACTGGAGTGATAGATGTGCAGAAGATAAATTAATAAAATAAATAACAGTATAGGGATGAGGTAGTTGGGTGGGCTATTTACAGATGGGCTGTGTACAGGTGCAGTGATCTGTGAGCTGCTCTGACATCTGATGCTTAAAGTTAGTGAGGGAGATATGAGTCTCCAGCTTAAGTGATTTTTGCAATTCGTTCCAGTCATTGGCAGCAGAGATCTGGAAGGAAAGGTGACCAAAGGAGCAATAGGCTTTGGGGGTGACCAGTGAAATATACCTGCTGGAGTGCGTGCTACGAGTGGGTGCTGCTATGGTGACCAGTGAGCTGAGATAAGGCAGGGCTTTACCTAGCAAAGACTTATAGATGACTTGGAGCCAGTTGGTTTGGCGACAAATGTGAAGTGAGGATCAGCCAACGAGAGCATACAGGTCACAGTGGTGGGTAGTAGCTTGGGCTTTGGTGACAAAACGGATGGCACTGTGATAGACTGCATCAAATTTGCGAGTAGAGTGTTGGAGGCTATTTTGTAAATGACATCGCCGAAGTCAAGGATCGGTAGGATAGTCAGTTTTACGAGATTATGTTTGGCAGCATGAGTGAAGGATGCTTTGTTACAAAATAGGAAGCCTAGATTTAATTTTGGGTTGGAGATGCTTAATGTGAGTCTGAAAGGAGAGTTTACAGTCTAACAAGACACCTAGGTATTTCTAAGTCAGAACCGTCCAGAGTAGTGATGCTGGACGGGCGGGCAGGTGTGGGCAGCGATTGGTTGAAGAGCATGCATTTAGTTTTACTTGCATTTAAGAGCAGTTGGAGGCCACGGAAGGAATTTGGCATGGCATTGAAGCTCGTCTGGAGGTTAGTTAACACAGTGTCCAAAGAAGGGCCAGAACTATACAGAATGGAGTCGTCTGCGTAGAGGTGGATCAGAGAATCACCAGCAGCAAGAGCGGTGTCATTGATGTATACAGAGAAGCGAGTCAGCCTGAGAATTGAACCCTGTGGCACCCCCATAGAGACTGCCAGAGGTCCGGACAACAGGCCCTCTGATTTGACACACTGAACTCTGTCTGAGAAGTAGTTGGTGAACCAGGCTAGGCAGTCAATTGAGAAACCAAGGCTGTTGAGTCTGCCGATAAGAATGTGGTGATTGACAGAGTCGAAAGCCTTGGCCAGGTGAATAAATACAGCTGCACAGTATTGTCTCTTATTGAATGCAGTTATGATATCGTTTAGGACGTTGAGCGTGGCTGAGGTGCACCCATGACCAGCTCGGAAACCAGATTTTATAGTGGAGAAGGTACGGTGGGATTCGAAATGCCCTGTGATCTGTTTGTTAACTTTGCTTTCGAATACCTTAGAAAGGCAGAGTAGGATAGATATATATCTGTAGTAGTTTGGGTCTAGAGTGTCTCCCCCTTTGAAGAGGCTGATGACCGTAATATGTGTGAGATTGAGGGCATCAAGCTTAGATTGTAGGATGGCCAGGGTGTTAAGCATGTCCCAGTTTAGGTCACCTAACAGCACGAGCTCTGAAGATAGATGGGGGGCAATCAATTCACATATGGTGTCCAGGGCACAGCTGGGGGCAGAAGGTGGTCTATAGCAAGCAGCAACAGTGAGAGACTTGTTTCTGGAAAGGTGGGTTTTTAAAAGTAGAAGCTCAAATTGTTTGGGCACAGACCTGTATAGTAAGACAGAACTCTGCAGGCTATCTCTTCAGTAGATTGCAACTCCGCCTCCTTTGGCAGTTCTATCTTGTCGGAAAATGTTATATTTAGGGATGGAAATTTCAGGGTTTTTGGTTGTCTTCCTTAGCCAGGATTCAGACACGGCTAGGACATCCGGGCTTTGCAGAGTGTGCTAAAACAGTGAGGAAAACACACTTAGGGAGTAGGCTTCTAATGTTAACATGCATGAAACCAAGGCTTTTACAGTTACAGAAGTCAACAAATGAGAGCACCTGGGGAATGGAGCTAGGTTCTGCACGGCCTGGATTAACCTCTACATCACCAGAGGAACAGAGGAGGAGTAGGATAAAAGGGTTGGCTAAAGGCTATAAGAACTGGTCGTCTAGTATGTTCGGAACAGAGAGTAAAAGGAGCATGTTTCTGGGCACGGTAGAATAGATTCAAGGAATAATGTACAGACAAAGGTATGGTAGGATGTGAATACAGTGGAGGTAAACCTATGCATTGAGTGACGATGAGAGATATATTGTCTCTAGAAACATCATTTAAACCAGGTGAGGTCACTATGTAATACATGTATCACTAGCCACTTTATACTATACTATGCCACTTTGTTTACATACTCATCTCATTTGTACATACTGTACCCGATACCATCTACTGTATCTTGCCTATGCTGCTCTGTACCATCACTCATTCATATATCCTTATGTACATATTCTTTATCCCCTTACACTGTGTACAAGACAGTAGTTTTGGAATTGTTAGTTAGATTACTTGTTATTACTGCATTGTCGGAACTAGAAGCACAAGCATTTCGCTACACTCGCATTAACATCTGCTAACCATGTGTATGTGACAAATAAAATTTGATTTGATTTGATTTGATGCATGTGTGGGAGGTGGAACTCGAGGGTTAGCTAAGGCGTATTAAGCAGGGCTAGAGGCTCTACAGTGAAATAAGGCAATAATATCAAACCGCAATGGACAAGGCATATTGACATTAGGGAGAGGCATGTCTAGCCGAGTGATCATAGGGGTCCAGTGAGTAGCTAGGCGGGATGGAGACACGGCGATTCAGACAGCTAGCAGGGAGGGGATAGCAAGCTAGCAGAAGGGCCTTAGAGGGACAGAAGAAGTCTGTTGTAGCCCCCTCGTGCGGTTACGTCGGCAGACCAGTCGTGATGGATCAGCAGGGCTCCGTGTAGTAAAAGGGTCCAGGCCAATTGGCAAAATAGGTATAGTGATGGGCCTCGTCAGCTAACAGTCCGATATGCTCTAGACAGCTAGCTGCTTGCTGTGCTGGAACCTGAAACCACACACTTACACATACATGTGGGCACGGTCTAACTAACCCCATGTTGAATTTGTGGCGACAGCTCTTTTACACCTTTAGTCAGACAGTTATAGTACAGTCACTGGTCAGGACATAACCTAGCGGAAAACAACATGACGCAGGAACACATTTAACACAGTAAACATGGACACGGATGTATGAATCAAACTCTCTGTGTTGAGTTAAAATGTCTTGCTTAAAGCTCCAGTACTGGCTTCTACTGTTGTAAATATATGTAAATACAGTACATAGGTTTTCTTTATCTGCAATACCTCACCAGAAGTACAGAAAAAAAGGAACACCCTTGCCTTTCTTTAACTAACACTTACACTTGTCTTTTCTTACTAGCACTGTCTTTGCAGGTAGCCAAGTGGTTAGAGCGTTGGGTCAGTAACCGGAAGGTTGCTGGATCGAATCAAAATCAAGGTAATAATCTGCCGCTCTGCCCCTGAGCAAGGCAATGTTCCCCTCTGATTCAGAGGGGTTGGTTTAAATGCGGAAGACACATTTCAGTTGAATACATTCTGAATAGGTATCCCACTTTCCTTTGCTGATAGCTACTTATTGAGGAAAAAATGTGCTTGCTCTGACTGTAAGATTCGGTTGTCTCTCATAGCTGCTTTCAGATGAATACACTAACTGTAAGTCACTCTGGATAAGAGCGTCTGCATAATAACCAACATTTTAAATGCTCAGATAACCATACTCTGATTCAAGTGTTTTAATTCTCAAAACAAGCATTCACTAACCCCATAGAATGTTATATTTTATGACTACTGTTAAAACTAAATTTCCCAGTCCTTGTCAGGCCTACAGCTGGGTTTCTATTTGTAGTCTGTAGGCGATGGGGATGTCCCCACATTGTAGGTTTCCCCTGTCTTTTGGAATCAGTCATGATTTACAGTGGTGCTCCTGTCTTTGGAGTTTATGGGTTTGAGGTTGATGGCTAGCACTGGTTATCTGAAACAGTGCGCACACACATGCACATGCATGCACGCGTGCACACATACACACACACACACACACATACACACACACACATACACACAGACAGACACGATGGCTAGCACTAGTTAGTGTTAGCGAGCAGCCATGCAGCATTCACAGATGAGTAACTGGGTCAGTGGAAGATGTCTACTCCTCTTATCTCCTCAGATCTCATCTCTGGGTGCTCACCACTCACTGGCAAGCTTTCCAGCAACCAACCAACTGGTCAGACTACCCCTCAGTCTTTCCTTTCTTTCTCTCTGTCTTTGTCTCTCTCTCTCTTCTCTCTCGCTCTCTCTCCCTCTCATCACAGATGAGGACACAGATGAGCATCACGGAAATGTCACAGATTAGCATCAAGGAAATATTAGTATTTGCGTCTGTGTGTGCCTGCGTGTATGTGTGTGTTCCATTTATGTACTTGCATTCTGTGTTGGTACAGTAGGACTGCCTACATGTATGTCATCAGAGGACTGTGTCAAGGACAGCATCCCCACAGTGACTCACGTAGGCTACACTGCCATCCCTCCCCTTTTCATTTTGTTTGGAAACCGTTTCAGCTGTCGCACTGATGTGATGTCCCTGGTTGTTCCCCGAGTGAAGAGACTGAGTGTGTGTCTGTGTGTGTTAATAGCTCCAACCTGCATGGCCTGGATATCCACTGTGTGCAGAGAACACACACTCACTACTAGCTAACTCTGCCCTCTTGTGGGGAAAATCCTATACAGTATCCTGACATCAACCGTTGACAGTAGTTGTGTTGCGGGTTGCTAGTAGGATGTACAAATTCAATCAATTATAGCCATGACATAAAAAAATTAAAAAAGCTGTTTGAATCTTTAGTTGGAATCAAATCAGCTGATGCATTTGACTCCCACAGTGATCCTGTCAACGTCATGTGTGGCAGCCTTCTCGATGACATTCGTTCAGTCTTATCACAGTAAAGAGATCTTGATGTTGTCAAAGTGGCTGGCATTGAAGCAAGCTTCCCTTCTCCTTTGCTAGCGCTGCTCTAACTCTACGCTAACCTGACGGCACTCCAGTCATGCACTACAGCACTACACTAGCTACCACTACGCTTGGCTATCACTAACCTCAACCAGACTCGCTCTATGGACCCCACCATCTCCCATACAAAGAGACTCCATTAAAAATACATGTTTTTTTTTTTCATTAGGCCAACGACAATGTAGTAGATCAATCCAAAGAGCCATAGCATGAAAATAATCAGGCCCCCGTCATTTATAATGAATGGTGCAATCATGCAGGACAGGGGATGTCTATTGTGTGGTGGCTGAATAGGGAGAAGGGCTAGTAGGGTAACGATAGTATATCTTTCTCAGTCAGGTTGTTTTAATATAGTGGGTTCAGCCATGTGTAATAAAGCAGGCCTCTTCATGATGATAATGTTGATTGCTAGTTGTTCAAGAGAACAGTATTTTAGCGGTTGTCCAGCCCAGCCAATCGCTATCCCTCTAATCCTTTCTCTAGCCTTCTTTTTCACTCTCCCATTTCCCTCTTTTTCACTCTCCCATTTCCCTCTTTTTCACTCTCCCATTTCACTCTTTTTCACTCTCCTATTTCACTCTTTCACTCTCCCATTTCACTCTTTTTCACTCTCCCATTTCACTCTTTTTCACTCTCCCATTTCACTCTTTTTCACTCTCCCATTTCACTCTTTTTCACTCTCCCATTTCCCTCTTTTTCACTCTCCCATTTCCCTCTTTTTCACTCTTAGTCTCCCTCTATCCTTTTACCCCTTTTTTGAGAACTGTTTTCAGGAGGTGGTCTCTGTGTGAACAGCATGTTAGATGTCAATGACAAGTGCCATTCCTCATATACCCCCCCCCACCCTGTCTTCACATTACAACTCAGCTGATTTGTAGAGGGATGTTGATGCGGTACCGTGTGGTGTGATGGCCGACACCTGAGGCATAATGGCATCAGGTACAATACAACCCATGACTCTGCATTAACTAATGCAGTCACAACAGCCTTTCCCGCAACCCTCCTTCTCATACAAACACCCTTTAAGGATTGGTTCACAGATGTGTAGTGTATTTCCTTTCCCTTTTGTATGAATACCACTCAACTTCACTTACGCTGTATTCATTGGCCTGCTTTTATTATTCAGGATTTACAATAGCCCTGGGTTTGAAGAATGTCCATTCTTTAAGGCTGTGAGACCAGCCACGGTTTGATGACAGATGACAACAACCTTGTCTATTATGGCACTCATTATGACACACACATTACAGAAATGTATGCCATTTAGCAGACGCTTTTATCCAAAGCGACTTAGCTATACGTGCATATGTTTTTATGGATGGATGTCCCCGGGGAATTGAACCCACAATCCTGACGTTGTGAGCGCCATGCTCTACCAACTGAGCCATACAGGACAATATTACAGTATGGGGAATGTCCACAATCTCAGAGTTCAGCAGTGGAGAGGTATTATAACATGATCTGATTGCTGTATGTGTTGGATGTTGAACCACAGGAATATTGGAAACAGGGCTGCAATTTGTGTGTGTGTGAGAATGACTGACACTTAAATGTGCCGAATGATAATTATTGCTATATCGTATTCTATGTTACATGTTTGCATTCTAAAACTAATCTCTGTACCTCTCTCTCTCTCTCTCTCTAGGTCGTGCTCGTCTTCGCTCTCAGCATTGGAGCACTTGGAATATACTTTATAGACTCTTCTGAGTAAGTATCCCCCTTTTATGTGCTGGTATGTGCTTTTGTATTGACTGCAATGCAGACCACCTTACTGTACAGTAAGCTATTGAATACTACTTTGTGATTTAATATCAGATCTGATATTTCTTCACATGATCAGTAGGCGCCACAAGTGAGATCCTACGTGGAAGGCTACATACAGTCACCCACATTGGTGAAGTAGAATTGTTTATTATACTGATTTACGTGGCTGTATTGAATGACTGATTAGTCATCCTATCAGTTGCTGTTGAACACTACTTTGTGATTGTGATGCTGTGAAAGGAATCAGATGTTAGACCCTTCATATGACCAATAGGTACTTCAGACAGATTCATCCACACATGGTGTTGTCCTAGTCACCCACGTTGGTGAAGTAGAATGTGTCATAGTGCAACCATGTGTTGGTTTTGACGGTTTTCTGTGCGTTATCTAAAAGACTATAAAGCTCCTCTCCTCTTTTATGGTCTTGTCAATGGAAGCCGGTTGGCCTGGCGCCACACTTAGTTTCCATGGTAACCTAGACAAAGCAGGATATCAGTAGGTCTGCCTGGTCCTCAGAGCCACCGCGCGCGCACACACACACACACATGCACACACAGTAAACTAAGCTACTGTAGCATCCCACGCTTCCAATCACCCTCCCACACCATTCTCAGGCTCTCACCCATCCTAGCCCTGATCAGCAGAATTAACAATATTGTGAATAATGCAGATACTGCTTCATATAATGCATTTTGAATGTTCTGAACAATCCTATTACAGTCACTTCATGATTTATGTGTGCACTTCTCAGGTGAGGTTTTGTCCCTTGTGTGACTATTTACTGTAGGAAATGAACATGCTTTAAGATAGTTAGGTAGGTTATCACAACATCTAGGGAAATGCTGCATATTGAATAAGTGTGCTTTTTAATGATTCACTTCCTATACAAACCTGCTATCCTCCCTCGGCTTGTTTCCTCTTCAATATAGATAGCAAAAAATTATATATATGTATATGTGTGTGTATATACACTACTGTTCAAAAGTTTGGGGTCACTTAGAAATGTCCTTGTTTTCCATGAAAACATACATGAAATGAGTTGCAAAATGAATAGGAAATATCATCCTGAAGCACCTCCCACAAGTTGGATTGTCTTGATGGGCACTTCTTACGTACCATACGGTCAAGCTGCTCACACAACAGCTCAGTAGGGTTGAGAGCCGGTGACTGTGCTGGCCACTCCATTATAGACAGAATACCAGCTGATTGCTTCTTCCGTAAATAGTTATTGCATAGTTTGGAGCTGTGCTTTGCGCCATTGAAATTGGCTCCAATTAAGCGCTGTACACAGGGTATGGCATGCATGGCGTTGCAAAATGGAGTGATAGCCTTCCTTCTTCAAGATCCCGCTTACCCTGTACAAATCTCCCACTTTACCACCACCGAAGCACCCCCAGACCATCACGTTGTCTCTACCATGCTTGACAGATGGCATCAAGCACTCCTCCAGCATCTTTTTATTTTTTCTGCGTCTCACGAATGTTCTTCTTTGTGATCCGAACACCTTAAACTTAGATTTGTCTGTCCATAGGAACACAAGAGTGATGGTTGGTTGCTGATAATGGGCCTCTGTAAGCCTATGTAGATTTTCCAGCTACAATAGTCATTTACAACATTAACAATGTCTACACTGTATTTCCAATCAATTTGATGTTATTTTAATGGACAGAAAATTGCTTTAATTTCAATGTGACCTCAAACTTTTGAATGGTAGTGTGTGTGTGTGTGTGTATATGTATATATATATATATATATATATCGAATCATGTAGTAACCAAAATAGTGTTAAACAAATAAACATATATTTTACATTTGAGATTCTTCAAAGTAGCCACCCTTTGCCTTGATGGCAGCTTTGCACACTCTTGGCATTCTCTCAACCAGCTTTACCTGGAATGCTTTTCCAACTGTCTTGAAGGAGTTTCCATTATTGCTGAGCACTTGTTGGCAGCTTTTCCTTCACTCTGCGATCCAACTCATTCCAAAACATCTCAATTGGGTTGAGGTCCGGTGATTGTGGAGGCCAGGTCATCTGATGCAGCACTCAATCACTCTCCTTCTTGGTCAAATATCCCTTACACAGCCTGGAGGTGTGTTAGGTCATTGTCCTGTTGAAAAACAAATGATAGTCCCTCTAAGCGCAAAAACCAGATGGGATGGCGTATCTCTGCAGAAGGCTGTGGTAGCCATGCTGGTTAAGTGTACCTTGAATTTTAAATAAATTACTGTCACCAGCAAAGCACCCTCACACCATCCCACCTCCTCCTCCATGCTTCAAGGTGGGAACCATCTACTCTGCGTCTCACAAAGACACACTGGTTGGAACCAAAAATCTAAAATTTCGACCAAAGGACAGTTTTCCTCCGGTCTAATGTCCATTGTTTGTGTTTCTTGGCCCAAGCAAGTCTCTTCTTCTTATTGGTGTCCTTTAGTAGTGACTTCTTTGCAGCAATGATTCACGCAATCTCCTCAGAACAGTTGATATTTTAGATGTGTCTGTCACTTGAACTCTGCATTTATTTGGGCTGCAATCTGAGGTGCAGTTAATTAACTCTAATGAACGTATCCTCTGCAGCAGAGAAAACTCTTCGTCTTCCTTTTCTGTGGCGGTCCTCATGAGAACCAGTTTCATCATAGCGCTTGATGTTTTCTTTTGATTGCACTGAAATTTTCCGGATTGACTGACCTTCATGTCTTATAGTAATGATGGACTGTCATTTCTCTTTGCTTATTTGAGCTGTTCTTGCAATAATATGGACTTTGCCCTATTTGGTAAAACTTTCAATCTTCTATATACCACCCCTACCTTGTCACAACACAACTGATTGGCTCAAACACATTAAGAAGGAAAGAAATTCCACAAATTCACTTTTAACAAGGCACACCTGTTAATTGAAATGCATTCCACCTCATGAAGCTTGTTGAGAGAATGCCAAGACTGTGCAAAGCTGTCATCAAGGCAAAAGGCTACTTTGAAGAATCTCAAATATGAAATATATTTTGATTTGTTTAACACTTTTAGGGTTACTACATGATTCCATATGTGTTATTTCATAGTTTTGATGTCTTCACTATTATTCTACAATGTAGACTGATACTGTTAATGTATGAATGTATGTATGTATGTATGTACGTACGTACAGTGGGGCAAAAAAGTATTTAGTCAGCCACCAATTGTGCAAGTTCTCCCACTTAAAAAGATGAGAGGCCTGTAATTTTCATCATAGGTACACTTCAACTATGACAGACAAAATGAGAAAAAAAATCCAGAAAATCACATTGTAGGATTTTTTATGAATTTATTTGCAAATTATGATGGAAAATAAGTATTTGGTCACCTACAAACAAGCAAGATTTCTGGCTCTCACAGACCTGTAACAACTTATTTAAGGGGCTCCTCTGTCCTCCACTCGTTACCTATATTAATGGCACCTGTTTGAACTTGTTATCAGTATAAAAGACACCTGTCCACAACCTCAAACAGTCACACTCCAAACTCCACTATGGCCAAGACCAAAGAGCTGTCAAAGGACACCAGAAACAAAATTATAGACCTGCACCAGGCTGGGAAGAATAAATATGCAATAGGTACGCAGCTTGGTTTGAAGAAATCAACTGTGGGAGCAATTATTAGGAAATGGAAGACATACAAGACTACTGATAATCTCCCTCGATCTGGGGCTCCACGCAAGATGTCACCCTGTGGGGTCAAAATGATCACAAGAACGGTGAGCAAAAATCCCAGAACCACACGGGGGGACCTAGTGAATGACCTGCAGAGAGCTGGGACCAAAGTAACAAAGCCTACCATCAGTAACACACTACGCCGCCAGGGACTCAAATCCTGCAGTGCCAGACGTGTCCCCCTGCTTAAGTCAGTACATGTCCAGGCCCGTCTGAAGTTTGCTAGAGAGCATTTGGATGATCCAGAATAAGATTGGGAGAATGTCATATGGTCAGATGAAACCAAAATATAACTTTTTGGTAAAAACTCAACTCGTCGTGTTTGGAGGAGAAAGAATGCTGAGTTGCATCCAAAGAACACCATAGCTACTGTGAAGCATGGGGGTGGAAACATCATGCTTTGGGGCTGTTTTTCTGCAAAGGGACCAGGACGACTGATCCGTGTAAAGGAAAGAATGAATGAGGCCATGTATTGTGAGATTTTGAGTGAAAACCTCCTTCCATCAGCAAGGGCATTTAAGATGAAACATGGCTGGGTCTTTCAGCATGACAATGATCCCAAACACACCGCCCGGGCAACGAAGGAGTGGCTTCTTAAGAAGCATTTCAAGGTCCTGGAGTGGCCTAGCCAGTCTGCAGATCTCAACCCCATAGAAAATCTTTGGAGGGAGTTGAAAGTCCGTGTTGCCCAGCAACAGCCCAAAAACACCAGTGCTCTAGAGGAGATCTGTATGGAGGAATGGGCCAAAATACCAGCAACAGTGTGTGAAAACCTTGTGAAGACTTCTGACCTCTGTCATTGCCAACAAAGGGTATATATCAAAGTATTTTGATTAACTTTTGTTATTGACCAAATACTTATTTTCCACCATAATTTGCAAATAAATTCATTAAAAATCCTACAATGTGATTTTCTGGATTTTTTTCCCTCATTTTGTCTGTCATAGTTGAAGTGTACCTATGATTAAAATTACAGGCCTCTCTCATCTTTTTAAGTGGGAGAACTTGCACAATTGGTGGCTGACTAAATACTTTTTTGCCCCACTGTATGTGTATATATATGTATACATACAGATGTTTTATTGTCACATACACCAGATAGTTGTGGTGAAATGTATTGTTTTACAGATAGCTCTGGGTGTTGCATGACAGGCAAAACATGAATAAAGTCATGCTATGTCCAACATCTGCAGTGTTAATCTGAGCAGTAGTGCAGGGAACAGTGGTGTGGAAATGATTCCTGGCATGTGTCCAGTCCCTCGTTTACAGAAAGGGATGAAGTCCTTCCCTCTGTGTCCCCCTCTCTCTTTTTACTCCCTCTTTCGTTCCCTTCCTCTCTCTCGCTTTTTCCTCCCTCCCCCTGTCTATCTAGTTCTCTATCCCCCTCCCTCTATCTCTGCCTCTCCCCCCTTTACTCTCCTCCACTCACCCTCTCTCTCTCCCTTCTCTTCCTAATCTGCCTCAACTTGGCATATTTCAGACAAAAAGAGAGGAATAGAAAAAGATTGGGGAGACCAATCTCCTTGCCGCCATGAAAGTTTATAATCCTTTTTAATGCCAGGGTCAGGACTTCATGGGAAGGATGAGAAACCATCTCTCTCCTCTAATTCTGTATCTCCCTCTACCTACCTACCTTTCCTTCTTTCTCTCCCTCTATTTCTCTCTCTTTCCTCTCGCTCCCTTGCTTCACCTCCTCTCTCTCTCTCTCTCTCTCTCTCTCTCTCTCTCTCTCTCTCTCTCTCTCTCTCTCTGGCTCATGAATGGATGGAGAGAGTCTCCCTGTGTGTAAGGCTCAGACAGTGTCTGTGTGATTTGTCTCTGTTTGTTAACAGTATCTGTTGATGTTTAGATTGTCCATTTCTATCAATGTTCAAAACAGCAAATGCTGTGTTATTGACTCAGATCCCTTTAGCGGGATAGTTTTCGTCAACATCCGGTGAATTGCAGAGCCCCAAATTCAAATCAAATTTCTAAAAAGATTACATTTTCATGAAATCACAAGTGCAATACACCAAAACACAGCTTAACTTGTTGTTAATCCAGCCGGCGTGTCAGATTTCAAAAAGGCTTTACAGTGAAAGCAAACCAAGCGTTTATGTGAGGACAGCTCTCAGCAGACAAAACATTTCAAACAGCTAGCAGCAAAGTAGATTGGTCACGAAAGTCAGAAAAGCAATAAAATGAATCACTTACCTTTGATGATCTTTGTATGTTTGCACTCACAAGACTCCCAGTTACACAATAAATGTTTGTTTTATTCAATAAAGATTATCTTTATATCCAAAAACCTCCATTTGGCGCATTTTGTTCAGTAATCCACAGCCTCGTGCGGTCACGACAGGCAGATGAAAATTCCAAATAGTGTCCGTAAAGTTCGTAGAAACATGTCAAACGTTTTTTTATAATCAATCCTCAGGTTGTTTTACAATAAATAATCGATAATATTTCAACCGGACTGTAGCCTTTTCAATTTTCGAGAGAAAGAAAAGGTCTCGCTCCCGGCGCGCGCATGCACACATCTGAGGACATCTGGCTTTCCATTAACGCGATGTGATCATTCTCGCTCATTTTTCCAAATAAAAGCCTGAAACTATGTCTAAAGACTGTTCACACCTTGTGGAAGCCATAGGGAAAGGAATCTGGTTGATATCCCTTTAAATTGAGGATAGGCTTGCAATGGAAAAGAGTAGTTTCAGAAAAACAGCACTTTCTGGATGGATTTTCCTCAGGTTTTCGCCTGCCATATCAGTTCTGTTATACTCACAGACAATATTTTGACAGTTTTGGAAACTTTAGAGTGTTCTCTATCCTAATCTATAGCCACAGTAGAACGAGCCCTATATTGAGATAACCTGAAAGGCCTCTCAGCAAGGAAGAAGCCACTGCTCCAAAACTGCCATAAAAAAGCCAGACTATGGTTTGCAACTGCACATGGGGACAAAGATCATACTTTTTGGAGAAATATCCTCTGGTCTGATGAAATAAAATATAACTATTTGGCCATAATGACCATTGTTATGTTTGGAGGAAAAAGGGGGACGCTTGCAAGATGAAGAACAGCATCATGTTGTGGGGGTGCTTTGCTGCAGGAGGGACTGGTGCACTTCACAAAATAGATGGCATCATGAGGAGGAAAATTATGTGGATATATTGAAACAACATCTCATCTCAAGTCAGGAAGTTAAAGGTTAGTCGCAAATGGGTCTTCCAAATGGACAATGACCCCAAGCATACTTCCAAAGTTGTGGCAAAATGGATTAAGGACAACAAAGTCAAGGCATTGGAGTGGCCATCACAAAGCCCTTACCTCAACCCTGTAGAAAATGTGTGGGCAGAACTGAAAAAGAATGTGCAAGGAAGGAAGCCTACAAACCTGATTCAGTTACACCAGCTCTGTCAGGAGGAATGGGCCAAAATTCACCCAGCTTATTGTGGGAAGCTTGTGGAAGGTTACCTGAAACGTTTGACCCAAGTTAAACAATTTAAAGGCAATGCTAACAAATACTAATTGAGTGTATGTAAACCTCTGACCCACTGGGAATGTGATTAAAGACATTTAAGTTTAAATGTATTTGGCTAAGGTGTATGTAAACTTCCGACTTCAACTGTACATATGAGATGAGTAATGCAAGATATGTAAACATTATTAAAGTGACATTATTATAGTGACCATTTATTAAAATGGCCAATAATTTCAAGTCTGTATGTAGGCAACAGCCTCTCTGTGCTAGTGATGGCTATTTAACAGTCTATGGTCTTGAGATAGAAGCTGTTTTTCAGTCTCTCGGTCCCTGCTTTGATGCACTTGTACTGACCTCGCCTTCTGGATGATAGTGGGGTGAACAGGCAATGACATCGAGTGCTGTGGGTGCCCTGGAGGGCAGGTATTTTGCCCCCATGATGCGTTGTACAGACCGCACCACTCTCTGGAGTGCCCTGCGGTTGTGGGCGGTACAGTTGCCGTACCAGGTGGTGATACAGCCCGACAGGATGGTTTCAATTGTGCATCTGTAAAGGTTTGTGAGGGTCTTAGGTGACAAGCCAACTTAACTTTCCACCTTCTCCACTGCTATCCCGTCGATGTGGATAGGGGGGTGCTTCCTCTGCTGTTTCCTGAAGTCCACAATTACCTCCTTTGTTTTGTTGACATTAAGTGAGAGGTTATTTTCCTGTCACCACACTCCCAGAGCTCTCACCTCCTCCCTGTAGGCTGTCTCGTCGTTGTTGGTAATCAAGCCTACTACAGTTGTGTCGTCTGCAAACTTGATGATTGAGTTGGGGGTGTGCATGGCCACGCAGTCATGGGGGACCAGGGAGTACAGGAGGGGGCTGAGCACACACCCTTCTGGGGCACCAGTGTTGAGGATCAGCGAAGTGGAGATGTTGTTTCCTATCTTCACCACCTGGGTGCGGCCCGTCAGGAAGTCCAGGACCCAATTGAACAGGGCTCGGTTCAGACCCAGGGCCTCGACCTTAATGATGAGCTTGTAGTGTACTATGGTGTTGAATGCTGAGCTATAGTCAATGAACAGCATTCTTACATACAGTGCCTTGCGAAAGTATTCGGCCCCCTTGAACTTTGCGACCTTTTGCCACATTTCAGGCTTCAAACATAAAGATATAAAACTGTATGTTTTTGTGAAGAATCAACAACAAGTGGGACACAATCATGAAGTGGAACGACATTTATTGGATATTTCAAACTTTTTTAACAAATCAAAAACGGAAAAATTGGGCGTGCAAAATTATTCATCCCCCTTAAGTTAATACTTTGTAGCGCCACCTTTTGCTGCGATTACAGCTGTAAGTCGCTTGGGGTATGTCTCTATCAGTTTTGCACATCGAGAGACTGAAATTTTTTCCCATTCCTCCTTGCAAAACAGCTCGAGCTCAGTGAGGTTGGATGGAGAGCATTTGTGAACAGCAGTTTTCAGTTCTTTCCACAGATTCTCGATTGGATTCAGGTCTGGACTTTGACTTGGCCATTCTAACACCTGGATATGTTTATTTTTGAACCATTCCATTGTAGATTTTGCTTTATGTTTTGGATCATTGTCTTGTTGGAAGACAAATCTCCGTCCCAGTCTCAGGTCTTTTGCAGACTCCCATCAGGTTTTCTTCCAGAATGGTCCTGTATTTAGCTCCATCCATCTTCCGATCAATTTTAACCATCTTCCCTGTCCCTGCTGAAGAAAAGCAGGCCCAAACCATGATGCTGCCACCACCATGTTTGACAGTGGGGATGGTGTGTTCAGCTGTGTTGCTTTTACGCCAAACAACGTTTTGCATTGTTGCCAAAAAGTTCAATTTTGGTTTAATCTGACCAGAGCACCTTCTTCCACATGTTTGGTGTGTCTCCCAGGTGGCTTGTGGCAAACTTTAAACAACACTTTTTATGGATATCTTTAAGAAATGGCTTTCTTCTTGTCACTCTTCCATAAAGGCCAGATTTGTGCAATATACGACTGATTGTTGTCCTATGGACAGAGTCTTCCACCTCAGCTGTAGATCTCTGCAGTTCATCCAGAGTGATCATGGGCCTCTTGGCTGCATCTCTGATCAGTCTTCTCCTTGTATGAGCTGAAAGTTTAGAGGGACGGCCAGGTCTTGGTAGATTTGCAGTGGTCTGATACTCCTTCCATTTCTGTCATGTACTGTCGTGTTGTGTCTTGTCTCTGTCCTTTCCCTTCACCCTGTCTCCCTCTGCTGGTCGTTGTTAGGTTACCTTTTCTCCCCCGCTTTCCCCCAGCTGTTCCTTGTCTCCTCTGACTACCCATTCACCCCGTTTCCCACCTGTTCCCTTTTTCCCTCTGATTAGGTCCCTATATCTCTCTCTGTTTCTGTTCCTGTCCTTGTCGGATTCTTGTTTGTTGTGTTTCATGCCTGAGCCAGACTATCGTCATGTTTGCTGTAACCTTGTCCTGTCCTGTCGGAATCTGCCGGTCTATCTGAGCCTACCTATGTTTGGTTATTAAAGAAGCTCTGTTTAAGTTAGTTCGCTTTTGGGTCCTCATTCACTCACCATAACAGAAGAATCCGACCAAGAATGGACCCAGCGACTTCGGATCCTCTCCACTCAGCCGTCGGGATCCAGGGAGCGATGCTAGGCAGACACGAGCAGGAAGTGTCTGCTGCTCGACATGCCGTTGAGACCCTGGCCACCCAAGTCTCCAACCTCACAGAACAGGTTCACCATCTCCGCCTCGATCCACCGGCCACTTCCAGGGCTTTCGAATCTCCGGAGCCCAGAATCAATAACCCGCCGTGTTACTCTGGGGAGCCCACTGAATGCCGCTCGTTCCTCACCCAGTGTGATATTGTGTTTTCTCTCCAGCCCAACACTTACTCCAGGAGCACTGCTCGTGTCGCCTACGTCATATCTCTCCTTATTGGACGGGCTTGTGAGTGGGGCACGGCAATCTGGGAGGCAAGGGCTGAGTGTACTAACCAGTATCAGGACTTTAAGGAGGAGATGATACAGGTTTTTGATCGATCTGTTTTTGGGGAGGAGGCTTCCAGGGCCCTGTCTTCCCTATGTCAAGGCAATCGATCCATAACAGACTACTCTATTGAGTTTCGCACTCTTGCTGTCTCCAGTGGCTGGAACGAGCCGGCCTTGCTCGCTCGTCTTCTGGAGGGTTTCCGCGCAGAGGTAAAGGATGAGATTCTCTCCCGGGAGGTTCCTTCCAGCGTGGATTCCTTGATTGAACTCGCTATTCGCATTGAGCGACGGGTTGATCTTCGTCACCGAGCTCGTGGAAAGGAGCTCGCGCTCTCCGTCGCCTCCCTCTCCGCATCACTACCATCTTCCTCTGCCGGCTCGGGAGCTGAGCCCATGCAGCTGGGAGGTATCCGCATCTCGACTAAGGAGAGGGAACGGAGAATCACCAACCGCCTCTGTCTCTATTGCGGTTCCGCTGGTCATTTTGTCACTTCATGTCCAGTAAAAGGCCAGAGCTCGTCAGTAAGCGGAGGGCTACTGGTGAGCGCTACTACTCCTGTCTCTCCTTCAAGATCCTGCACTACCTTGTCGGTCCATCTACGCTGGACCGGTTCGTCAGCTTCCTGCAGTGCCTTAATAGACTCTGGGGCGGAGGGCTGTTTTATGGACGAGACCTGGGCTCGGGAACATGACATTCCTCTCAGACAGTTAAAGGAGCCCACGGCCTTGTTCGCCCTGGATGGTAGTCCTCTCCCCAGGATTCAGCGTGAGACGCTACCTTTAACCCTCACTGTTTCTGGTAATCATAGCGAAACCATTTCTTTTTTAATTTTTCGTTCACCTTTTACACCTGTTGTTTTGGGCCATCCCTGGCTAGTTTGTCATAATCCTTCCATTAATTGGTCTAGTAATTCTATCCTCTCCTGGAACGTCTCTTGTCATGTGAAATGTTTAATGTCTGCTATCCCTCCTGTTTCCTCTGTCTCTTCTTCACAGGAGGAGCCTGGTGATTTGACAGGGGTGCCGGAGGAATATCACAATCTGCGCACGGTGTTCAGTCGGTCCAGGGCCACCTCTCTTCCTCCACACCGGTCGTATGATTGTAGTATTGATCTCCTTCCGGGAACCACCCCCCCCCGGGGTAGACTATACTCTCTGTCGGCTCCCGAACGTAAGGCTCTCGAAGATTATTTGTCTGTAGCTCTTGACGCCGGTACCATAGTCCCCTCCTCCTCTCCCGCCGGAGCGGGGTTTTTTTTTGTCAAGAAGAAGGACGGGTCTCTGCGCCCCTGCATAGATTATCGAGGGCTGAATGACATAACAGTGAAGAATCGTTATCCGCTTCCTCTTATGTCTTCAGCCTTCGAGATCCTGCAGGGAGCCAGGTTTTTCACTAAGTTGGACCTTCGTAACGCTTACCATCTCGTGCGCATCAGGGAGGGGGACGAGTGGAAGACGGCGTTTAACACTCCGTTAGGGCACTTTGAATACCGGGTTCTTCCTTTCGGCCTCGCTAACGCTCCAGCTGTCTTTCAGGCATTAGTCAATGATGTCCTGAGAGACATGCTGAACATCTTTGTTTTCGTTTACCTTGACGATATCCTGATTTTTTCACCGTCACTCCAGATTCATGTTCAGCACGTTCGACGTGTCCTCCAGCGCCTTTTAGAGAATTGTCTTTTTGTGAAGGCTGAGAAGTGCACTTTTCATGCCTCCTCCGTCACATTTCTCGGTTCTGTTATTTCCGCTGAAGGCATTAAGATGGATCCCGCTAAGGTCCAAGCTGTCATTGATTGGCCCGTCCCTAAGTCACGCGTCGAGCTGCAGCGCTTTCTCGGCTTCGCGAACTTCTATCGTCGTTTCATCCGTAATTTCGGTCAGGTGGCAGCTCCTCTCACAGCCCTTACTTCTGTCAAGACGTGCTTTAAGTGGTCCGTTTCCGCCCAGGGAGCTTTTGATCTCCTCAAGAATCGTTTTACATCCGCTCCTATCCTTGTTACACCTGACGTCTCTAGACAGTTTGTTGTCGAGGTTGACGCGTCAGAGGTGGGCGTGGGAGCCATCCTTTCTCAGCGCTCCCTCTCTGACGACAAGGTCCACCCATGCGCGTATTTTTCTCATCGCCTGTCGCCGTCGGAACGTAACTATGATGTGGGTAACCGCGAACTGCTCGCCATCCGGTTAGCCCTAGGCGATTGGCGACAGTGGTTGGAGGGGGCGACCGTTCCTTTTGTCGTTTGGACTGACCATAGGAACCTTGAGTACATCCGTTCTGCCAAACGACTTAATGCGCGTCAGGCGCGTTGGGCGCTGTTTTTCGCTCGTTTCGAGTTCGTGATTTCTTATCGTCCGGGCTCTAAGAACACCAAGCCTGATGCTTTGTCTCGTCTCTTCAGTTCTTCAGTAGCCTCCACTGACCCCGAGGGGATTCTCCCTGAGGGGCGTGTTGTCGGGTTGACTGTCTGGGGAATTGAGAGGCAGGTAAAACAAGCGCTCACTCACACTCCGTCGCCGCGCGCTTGTCCTAGGAACCTTCTTTTCGTTCCCGTTCCTACTCGTCTGGCCGTTCTTCAGTGGGCTCACTCTGCCAAGTTAGCCGGCCACCCTGGCGTTCGGGGTACGCTTGCTTCCATTCGCCAGCGTTTTTGGTGGCCCACCCGGGAGCATGACACGCGTCGTTTCGTGGCTGCTTGTTCGGTCTGCGCGCAGACTAAGTCCGGTAACTCTCCTCCTGCCGGCCGTCTCAGGCCGCTTCCTATTCCCTCTCGACCGTGGTCTCACATCGCCTTAGATTTTGTCACCGGACTGCCTTCGTCAGCGGGGAAGACTGTTATTCTTACGGTTGTCGATAGGTTCTCTAAGGCGGCTCATTTCATTCCCCTTGCTAAGCTTCCTTCTGCTAAAGAGACGGCACAAATCATCATCGAGAATGTTTTCAGAATTCATGGCCTTCCGTCAGACGTCGTTTCGGACAGAGGTCCGCAATTCACATCTCAATTTTGGAGGGAGTTTTGCCGTTTGATTGGGGCTTCCGTCAGTCTCTCTTCCGGCTTTCACCCCCAGTCTAACGGTCAAGCAGAACGGGCCAATCAGACTATTGGTCGCATCTTACGCAGTCTTTCTTTTCGTAACCCTGCGTCTTGGTCAGAACAGCTCCCCTGGGCAGAATACGCCCACAACTCGCTTCCTTCGTCTGCGACCGGGCTATCTCCTTTTCAGAGTAGCCTCGGGTACCAGCCTCCGCTGTTCTCATCTCAGTTCGCCGAGTCCAGCGTCCCCTCCGCTCAGGCTTTTGTCCAACGTTGCGAGCGCACCTGGAAGAGGGTCAGGTCTGCACTTTGCCGTTATAGGACGCAGACTGTGAGGGCTGCTAATAAGCGTAGAACTAAGAGTCCTAGATATTGTCGCGGTCAGAGAGTTTGGCTCTCCACTCAGAACCTTCCCCTTAAGACGGCTTCTCGCAAGTTGACCCCGCGGTTCATTGGTCCGTTCCGTATTTCTCGGGTCATTAATCCTGTCGCAGTTCGACTTCTTCTTCCGCGATACCTTCGTCGCGTCCACCCGGTCTTCCATGTCTCCTGCATCAAGCCCGTCCTTCGCGCCCCCGCTCGTCTTCTCCCCCCCCCCCCATCCTTGTCGAGGGCGCACCCATCTACAGGGTCCGTAGAATTTTGGACATGCGTCCTCGGGGCCGTGGTCACCAGTACCTCGTAGATTGGGAGGGGTACGGTCCTGAGGAGAGGAGTTGGGTTCCCTCTCGGGACGTGCTGGACCGTGCGCTGATCGAGGATTTCCTCCGTTGCCGCCAGGTTTCCTCCTCGAGTGCGCCAGGAGGCGCTCGGTGAGTGGGGGGGTACTGTCATGTACTGTCGTGTTGTGTCTTGTCTCTGTCCTTTCCCTTCACCCTGTCTCCCTCTGCTGGTCGTTGTTAGGTTACCTTTTCTCCCCCGCTTTCCCCCAGCTGTTCCTTGTCTCCTCTGACTACCCATTCACCCCGTTTCCCACCTGTTCCCTTTTTCCCTCTGATTAGGTCCCTATATCTCTCTCTGTTTCTGTTCCTGTCCTTGTCGGATTCTTGTTTGTTGTGTTTCATGCCTGAGCCAGACTATCGTCATGTTTGCTGTAACCTTGTCCTGTCCTGTCGGAATCTGCCGGTCTATCTGAGCCTACCTATGTTTGGTTATTAAAGAAGCTCTGTTTAAGTTAGTTCGCTTTTGGGTCCTCATTCACTCACCATAACAATTTCAATATTATCGCTTGCACAGTGCTCCTTGGGATGTTTAAAGCTTGGGAAATCTTTTTGTATCCAAATCCGGCTTTAAACTTCTTCACAACAGTATCTCGGACCTGCCTGGTGTGTTCCTTGTTCTTCATGATGCTCTCTGCGCTTTTAACGGACCTCTGAGACTATCACAGTGCAGGTGCATTTATACGGAGACTTGATTACACACAGGTGGATTGTATTTATCATCATTAGTCATTTAGGTCAACATTGGATCATTCAGAGATCCTCACTGAACTTCTGGAGAGAGTTTGCTGCACTGAAAGTAAAGGGGCTGAATAATTTTGCACGCCCAATTTTTCCGTTTTTGATTTGTTAAAAAAGTTTGAAATATCCAATAAATGTCGTTCCACCTTATGATTGTGTCCCACTTGTTGTTGATTCTTCACAAAAAAATACAGTTTTATAACTTTGTTTGAAGCCTGAAATGTGGCGAAAGGTCGCAAAGTTCAAGGGGGCCGAATACTTTCGCAAGGCACTGTAGGTATTCCTCTTGTCCAGATGGGATAGGGCAGTGTGCAGTGTGATGGCGATTGCATCGTCTGTAGACCTATTGGGGCAGTAAGCAAATTGAAGTGGGTCTAGGGTATCAGATAAGGTGGAGGTGATATGATCCTTAACTAGCCTCTCAAAGCACTTCATGATGACAGAAGTAAGTGCTATGGGGCGATAGTCATTTAGTTCATTTACCTTTGCATTCTTGGGTACAGGAACAATGGTGGCCATCTTGAAGCTTGTGGGGACAGCAGACTGGGATAGGGAGAGATTGAATATGTCCGTAAACACACCAGCCAGCTTGTCTGCGCATGCTCTGAGGACACGGCTAGGGATGCCGTCTGGGAGCCTTGAGAGGGTTAAGACGTTTAAATGTCTTACTCACGTCGGCCACAGAGAAGGAAAGCCCACAGTCCTTGGTAGCTGGCTGTGTCAGTGGCACTGTGTTATCCTCAAAGCAGGCAAAGAACGTGAAAACTGCCTGAATGCAACGTCTTTGACTTTGTGATAGTAAGACTGTCGGACAACTGACTAGTAGCTGAAACTCAGAACCTTACTTAGCACTTCCACTGGATAGACAGAAAGCTCCCGACACTAAAACTGTGTAGAGCACCTAGATGAGGTGATTGACAAGACAGAAAGCCTATGGATACACAGAGGTTGATCCAACTCATGAGGAACAGAGAGACATACCTGACAGCTCTAGGGAATGACACTAGGTATTAGGGAAGTATCCTAGGGAAGACACTGGGTATTAGGGAAGGATCCTAGGAAAGGACACTAGTTTTAGGGAAGGATCCTCGGAAAGGCCACTTGTTATTAGGGAAGGACACTAGGTATTAGGAAATGGTCCTAGGGAAGTACATTAGGTATTTAGGGAAAGACCCTAGGGAAGGACACTAGATATTAGAGAAGAATCCTAGGGATGGACACTAGGTATTAGGGAAGGATACTAGGGAAGAACACTAGCTATTAGGGAAGGATACTAGGGAAGGATACTAAGGAAGGGCACTAAGTATTAGGGAAAGATGTTAGCTGTGATAAAGGAATGTTTTTGTGATTCATTAAATAATTATTTTACAGTTGTGTGTGTGTGTATAAGGCTCTGGTATCTCTCTCTCTCTCATTAAGCTAAGATGCACAGATGGGTATCTCCCTCTACCTACCTATCTTTCCTTCTTTCTCTACCTCTATTTCTCTCTCTTTTCTCTCGCTCCCTTGCTTTACCTCTTTTCTCTCTCTCTCTCTCTCTCTCTCTCTCTCTCTCTCTCTCTCTCTCTCATTAAGCTAAGATGCACAGATAGGTTGATCTAACTCATGAGGGACAGAGAGACATTTCTGACAGCTCTAGGGAAGGACACTAGATATTAGGAAAGCCTCTCTCTCTCTTTCGGTGCTCTCATTAAGCTAAGACAAGTCTTTCCCCCCTACTCCCACTACTCCTCCCGGCCTCTCCTCATAATCATTAGCCTTAGCTGCTCACTTTAATTCCTGTGCCACTTCAGTGGGACCAACATACCTCTGTGTGTGTGTGTTGACTAGCTTGAGTTACAGCCGTACTTTCACTCCAACAGCTGTAGACTCCACTTCCTCTCCCCCTGATCCCACACACATTCTCACCCAACCAACACACGTTCTCACCCCATCAACGCAAAAAAAAAAAAAAAAAAAATCAAATGCTTTTTGCTTGACCTATTCCTCTCTGGCGTTCCAAAATGTTGACGATTGATCCTATCGATGGTCAGCGACATCCAGGTCAGGTGTTACTGGCAGTCATTACTGTAGCAAATACCACAGCCTTAATGATCTCCATAATACATCTAGCCTCATGTTTTGTTTATCTGTTGCTCTTCAGAACTGCTCTTCAGTAGTGAAGGGAGTGGCTCATTCCTTCTGGAAGATATTAACACAGTCCTATAGCGTTTGCTACTTGCTTGGGGGGAGTACCTCAGATTTGAAATTGTCTGTGAAAAAGCAGTCTAAGACGTTCAAACGGAGAGGTTTTTTCTGAGTTGCAAGTGACTCCCTGAGGTAGCAGAGAGAAGTGTGTGTGTGTGAGAGTTAGAGAGACTAAGAGGCTGGAGCTCTTTATAGTATGGGCTTTTATGTCTGCCTCCGTGGAGCAGTGTTCTGTTCTCCCAAGAGAGAGAGGGAGAGAGACACACACACACACAGCACTGATCAGTGGGTAAGAAACACATCCACATCCATCTCCCTGGTGGCCAACCAGTATCCTCCCCAGAGTTGGTTTTTCCAGGCACTTCCAGGTGGCTGTTGTCTTTAAAGGAGCTGTGTTACGATACCCTGCAGCAGAATGCTGGAAGGAATATTAGAGGGGGGTTTTATTGGCTGCTATTGTACCTCCTATTTCAGCAGGGATTTAGTAAATTGACTTAAGAACTTCTATGTAACAAAATAAGTAATGGGTGGATAAAAGGAAAAACGAAATGAAGAAATCGGGTTTTAAAATTCAGGTAACTTAAAAAAATCCCTGGGTTTTCATAAATCCTTTTTGGAAGATTTCTGGAATCAGGAAGGAATATGCAGGACATTCTGGAGTCCTCCAATCTGGGTTTCTGGAAAACATGGGCATTTTTGGAGAGTTTTGTAACCCTATGAAGAAATAATGGATAAATTATATAGGAATAGGAATCAAATCAAATGTATTTACAGTGCCTTGCGAAAGTATTCGGCCCCCTTGAACTTTGCGACCTTTTGCCACATTTCAGGCTTCAAACATAAAGATATAAAACTGTATTTTTTTGTGAAGAATCAACAACAAGTGGGACACAATCATGAAGTGGAACGACATTTATTGGATATTTCAAACTTTTTTAACAAATCAAAAACTGAAAAATTGGGCGTGCAAAATTATTCAGCCCCTTTACTTTCAGTGCAGCAAACTCTCTCCAGAAGTTCAGTGAGGATCCCTGAATGATCCAATGTTGACCTAAATGACTAATGATGATAAATATAATCCACCTGTGTGTAATCAAGTCTCTGTATAAATGCACCTGCACTGTGATAGTCTCAGAGGTCCGTTAAAAGCGCAGAGAGCATCATGAAGAACAAGGAACACACCAGGCAGGTCCGAGATACTGTTGTGAAGAAGTTTAAAGCCGGATTTGGATACAAACAGATTTCCCAAGCTTTAAACATCCCAAGGAGCACTGTGCAAGCGATAATATTGAAATGGAAGGAGTATCAGACCACTGCAAATCTACCAAGACCTGGCCGTCCCTCTAAACTTTCAGCTCATACAAGGAGAAGACTGATCAGAGATGCAGCCAAGAGGCCCATGATCACTCTGGATGAACTGCAGAGATCTACAGCTGAGGTGGGAGACTCTGTCCATAGGACAACAATCAGTCGTATATTGCACAAATCTGGCCTTTATGGAAGAGTGGCAAGAAGAAAGCCATTTCTTAAAGATATCCATAAAAAGTGTTGTTTAAACTTTTTGGCAACAATGCAAAACGTTATGTTTGGCGTAAAAGCAACACAGCTGAACACACCATCCCCACTGTCAAACATGGTGGTGACAGCATCATGGTTTGGGCCTGCTTTTCTTCAGCAGGGACAGGGAAGATGGTTAAAATTGATGGGAAGATGGATGGAGCCATATACAGGACCATTCTGGAAGAAAACCTGATGGAGTCTGCAAAAGACCTGAGACTGGGATGGAGATTTGTCTTCCAACAAGACAATGATCCAAAACATAAAGCAAAATCTACAATGGAATGGTTCAAAAATAAACATATCCAGGTGTTAGAATGGCCAAGTCAAAGTCCAGACCTGAATCCAATCGAGAATCTGTGGAAAGAACTGAAAACTGCTGTTCACAAATGCTCTCCATCCAACCTCACTGAGCTCAAGCTGTTTTGCAAGGAGGAATGGGAAAAAATGTCAGTCTCTCGGTGTGCAAAACTGATAGAGACATACCCCAAGCGACTTACAGCTGTAATCGCAGAAAAAGGTGGCGCTACAAAGTATTAACTTAAGGGGGCTGAATAATTTTGCACGCCCAATTTTTCAGTTTTTGATTTGTTAAAAAAGTTTGAAATATCCAATAAATGTTGTTCCACTTCATGATTATGTCCCACTTGTTGTTGATTCTTCACAAAAAAATACCGTTTTCTATCTTTATGTTTGAAGCCTGAAATGTGGCAAAAGGTCGCAAAGTTCAAGGGGGCCGAATACTTTCGCAAGGCACTGTATATAGCCCTTTCTGCTGTACAGAAACCCAGCCTAAAACCCCAAACAGCAAGCAATGCAGGTGTAGAAGCACGGTGGCTAGGAAAAACTCCCTAGAAAGGCCAAAACCTAGGAAGAAACCTAGAGAGGAACCAGGCTATGTGGGGTGGCCAGTCCTCTTCTGGCTGTGCCGGGTGGAAATTATAACAGAACATGGCCAAGATGTTCAAATGTTCCTAAATGACCAGCATGGTCAAATAATAATAATCACAGGCAGAACAGTTGAAACTGGAGCAGCAGCACAGCCAGGTGGACTGGGGACAGCAAGGAGTCATCATGTCAGGTAGTCCTGAGGCATGGTCCTAGGGCTCAGGTCCTCCGAGAGAGAGAAAGAAAGAGAGAAAGAGAGAATTAGAGAGAGCATACTTAAATTCACACAGGACACCGGTTAGGGCAGGAGAAGTACTCCAGATATAACAAACTGACCCTAGCCCCCAACACAACTTTTGATGTTCCTTGGTTGGGGTCTGAGCAGATTATTTGTTGCAATTGCAAACATAATAAAATGGTGGTCCGATAGTCCAGGATTATGAGGAAAAACTTCAAGATCCACAACATTTATTCCATGGGACAAAACTAGGTCCAGAGCATGACTGTGACAGTGAGTAGGTCCAGAGACATGTTGGACAAAACCCACTGAGTCGATGATGGCTCCGAAAGCATTTTGGAGTGGGTCTGTGGACTTTTCCATGTGAATATTAAAGTCGCCAAAGATTAGAATATTATCTGCTATGACTACAAGGTCCGATAGGAATTCAGGGAACTCAATAAGGAACGCTGTATATTTCCCAGGAGGCCTGTAAACAGTAGCTATAAAAAGTGATTGAGTAGGCTGCATAGATTTCATGACTAGAAGCTCAAAAGACGAAAACTGAATTTTTTTTTGTAAATTGAAATTTGCTATCGTAAATGTTAGCAACACCTCCGCCTTTGCGGGATGCAAAGGCGTATGAGGTGATACGTGGGGCCCAGCGTTTTTCCTGGTCAGATCACGTGGCCAAGGAAACTCCTAACCCTAACGACAGATAACAGTAGTAATAATAGGTGGGATTACGGTGGTCGGCCAGTCAGTCAGAGGGGGTTACTGTCATTTCGCTGAATACAGTCATACTGCATCTGTGGAGAGGGAGTCATAATCCTTATCTCTCTTTTCAATATGACATTTGTTGCAAAGCTGATGCTATTTTGGTGATATTTTCATTGGGAGCATACTTCATCTATCCCTCCCTCCCTCCCACATCCTGGTCTGTTTTAATGCTTCAGCTCCTCGTTCTCTTTTCTGCTCCTGTGGAACAAGGGAACGACTGAATACGAGGTATGTAAGCCAGAGACTCTGCAGGACGGCCCTACTAGAAGGGATGCCCTTGTTCCTGGCCCACTTGTCACACATACACACACCACACCGATACACACACATACTGTTTTGGGGTTATCATAAAGCCGTGTGTGTGGGTGGACTGCGCCAAAGCATTGTGTATGTGTGAGGTTTCATTTGCGGCCTATGACCCATGCCTGTAATACTATCATCAGGGTGCTGCAATCAATAACAGCAGTGAAGAGAGAAATAGTGAATGACTTAATAATTGGCTAAGGTGAGAAATATGGCTGCCTTGGGAAGAGGACTGAGCAGACCTTGTGTGCCTGGGAGTGTGTCACTTGTTAAATCCACTTCAATCATGAAGGGGATGAAGGGGAGGAGACAGAAGGATCCTGTCTAAAGAAGGATTTTTAACCCTGGAGACAATTGAGACATGGATCGTGTATGTGCACCATTCAGAGGGTGAATGTGCAAGAAAAAAATATTCAAGTGCCTTTGAACGGGGTATGGTAGTATGTGCCAGGCGCACTGGTCATGAACTGCAATGCTGCTGGGTTTTTCACGCTGAACAGTTTCTCGTGTGCATCAAGAATGGTCCACTACCCAAAGGACATCCAGACAACTTGAGACAACTGTGTGAAGCAATGAAGTAAACATGGGCCAGCATCACTGTGGAACGCTTTCCACGACTTGTAGAGTCCATGACCTGACGAATTATGGCTGTTCTGAGGGCAACTTAGTATTAAGGTGTTCTTAATATTTTGTACATTCAGGGTATAGCCTAGAGCTGCAGCTGCGTTGAAAACAAGTCCCCCTCTCCACACTGTTAGTTCACAGTGTGTGGCTTTTTGGAGGCTTTCTCATTTTTAACAATATAGTACCTCTTATCCATACTGGCTCAATTCTCTGCAGATGGAGACAGAAGTTGGGCGTCAACATCGTGTTCCAGGAAATTGAGGTTTGTTAAGTTTATGAATCGTGGAACCTGATATTAGTTTGTGCATCCCAAATGACACCCCGTTCTCTTTATAGTGCACTACTTTTGACCAGGGCCCATAGGGTGCCATTTGGGAAGCGTTCAATAACTGTAGAGCAGTGGTATTCAGATCTTACCCTTTGAGGTCCAGACTACTGCTGGTTGCCTGTTCTACCTAATAATTAATTGCACCCAACTGGTGTCCCAGGTCTAAATCAGTCCCTGATTAGAGGGGAACAATGAAAGAAAGTAAGAAAGCGGAACTGGCTTCCATGTCCAGATTTGAATTTGAGGGCTGTAGTCTTCCCCTGTCTGCAGTCTCTCTGACAATGATACAGTATGAACTACTATTAATACCAGCCCGCAGCGAAGGCACTTTTTGCTTATGCTTCCGTTATAAACTATTCATAATACTTATCATTCATTTCCCGTTATGCCATCTAGCTATATTCCCTATAACTGTTCTTCTAACTAAATCATAATCTGCTTACTTAGCTCTACCTGGTAATTGCTGATAAAACATAGGTAAACACCTTTGAAGTATAATGAACGAATGAATGAACAAATAATTGATCTGTCTAAAATGAGTTACTAGTGTAGTTGCATGTAATTCGACCAATTAAATGTATTTATTTTTAAACATCGTATATCACCGGTCTAATTGTGGACTGACTAGGAGACCTGTTCAATCCAACACCGGGACTCAACAGGGCTACACAAAACAACATGGCTACACAAAACAACATGGCTACACAAAACAACAGGGCTTCACAAAACAACATGACTACACAAAACAACAGGGCTACACAAAACAACAGGGCTTCACAAAACAACAGGGCTACACAAAACAACATGGCTACACAAAACAACATGGCTTCACCAAACAACAGGGCTTCACAAAACAACAAGGCTTCACAAAACAGCAGGGCTTCACAAAACAACATGGCTACACAAAACAACATGGCTACACAAAACAACAGGGCTTCACAAAACAACATGGCTACACAAAACAACATGGCTACACAAAACAACAGGGCTTCACAAAACAACAGGGCTACACAAAACAACATGGCTTCACCAAACAACAGGGCTTCACAAAACAACATGGCTACACAAAACAACATGGCTACACAAAACAACAGGGCTTCACAAAACAACAGGGCTACACAAAACAACAGGGCTTCACAAAACAACAGGGCTTCACAAAACAACAGGGCTACACAAAACAACAAGGCTACACAAAACAACAGGGCTTCACAAAACAACAGGGCTTCACAAAACAACAGGGCTTCACAAAACAACAGGGCTTCACAAAACAACAGGGCTACACAAAACAACATGGCTACACAAAACAACATGGCTACACAAAACAACAGGGCTACACAAAACAGAGCTACACAAAACAACAGGGCTTCACAAAATAACAGAGCTTCAGAAAAATAATTTCCACTGCAGAAATGAATGCAGCGTTAGCATATATGTTTCCAGTTGATCAGTAGCACAGTTGGATTGTGATTGAAACTTGTTTTCTTCCAGCTTGGGAGAGGAAGGAAAAGGCATTTAACTCCTAGCTGGGAATCAGTACTAGTGATTGACTAGTTCCCCCCCCTAGCCTGTACAACCACGAACGCACCAACGCGAACACACTCACCCCATCTCTGCATGGTCTAAACACAGTCTGTCATCCATCTCCTATATAGCAGCTGGAGAGTCTATCCATCTCCTCCATTATTCACGTGGAGGAAATGGTCGTGCCACATGCACATATGTCCCCCCTGTCACAAAACCCAGACAGCACTGATGGTTCCTTATCAGAAATAAAACCATGACAAATGATCCCTATCTATAGTATAATCCTCCAGGGGAATGGTCTGCATGTAACCACTGCATGTTAACTCTTCCATTTCCATTTTGGTCATTTAGCTAATCCAGAGCAACTTGAAGTCAGTTCATTCAACGAGGTAAAACAGTTTGACTGCTAGAACACCACCCAGACAGAGCAGCTTGGAGTTATTGTAAGTTGAGGACGATGTTAGTTGAATCAATGGGCAGATTGATAAGGAAAGGCCTGTCGTTGTATTAGCATTTATATAAGCATGGAGACTTTTATCACGTAATAACTGTTAGGGGGTGTGATGGCAGGTTGTGTGCTTTTCCCTGTTAATCTATACTACATATACGGGGTCCGCACTACAATAGACTGTGTGTGTGTGTGTGTGTGTGTTGCGGTGAGTGACGTCTGTGCAGAGTGTACCTAGGGGAAATGAAAAAGGACTAGTTGTTTTTAGACTCCCTGAGGAAGTTGTATTTGTCCGATGCCCTTGCAGGTGCTAAATCAGTCTTATTTTAGTGATGGTGCCTTGCAGGTGCTAAATCAGTCTTATTTTAGTGATGGTGCCTTGCAGGTGCTAAATCAGTCTTATTTTAGTGATGGTGCCTTGCAGGTGCTAAATCAGTCTTATTTAAGTGATGGTGCCTTGCAGGTGCTAAATCAGTCTTATTTTAGTGATGGTGCCTTGCAGGTGCTAAATCAGTCTTATTTTAGTGATGGTGCATTGCAGGTGCTAAATCAGTCTTATTTTAGTGATGGTGCCTTGCAGGTGCTAAATCAGTCTTATTTTAGTGATGGTGCCTAATCAGTCTTATTTTAGTGATGGTGCCGTGCAGGTGCTAAATCAGTCTTATTTTAGTGATGGTGCCTTGCAGGTGCTAAATCAGTCTTATTTTAGTGATGGTGCCTTGCAGGTGCTAAATCAGTCTTATTTTAGTGATGGTGCCTTGCAGGTGCTAAATCAGTCTTATTTTAGTGATGGTGCCTTGCAGGTGCTAAATCAGTCTTATTTTAGTGATGGTACCTTGACTTAAATCAATCATTGATGTACTAACATGGCCTTCTTTCATCTCCTCCACACACACACACACACACACACACACACACACACACACACTGTTAGGGAATGCGCAGCAGATGGGTTCACACATACACACTCAAAGGTCACACATGCTCAGAAAACATGCGCAGCAGATGCATGCACACACGTGTTCACATACGCGGACACACACACACACAGAGGAAACAGACCGGATGATGGATGTTTTTACCACACAGTAGTCAGATAATGCCTTCACTGTAGTTCTAAGTAACACTGCTTCAGCAGGCAGCAATCCTTCCCTGAGACTTTATAAAGACAACATTTGCTTTCGGTTATAATTGTTTTAATATATTTTTATGCCAGGCTCTCTTGATACACAGCCACATATACTTTGACAGTGTATGGTTCCATTGACCATCCCCATGTACATTATTCCAGTAGTTCAGTTAAACAGCTATGAGAAGACATGACAGACTGTACAGTAGTAAACCAGTATACCAGTAGTATACCAGTACTAAACCAGTATACCAGTAGTAAACCAGTATACCAGTAGTAAACCAGTATACCAGTAGTAAACCAGTATGCCAGTACTAAACCAGTATGCCAGTACTAAACCAGTATGCCAGTACTAAACCAGTATACCAGTAGTAAACCAGTATTCCAGTACTAAACCAGTACTAAACCAGTATTCCAGTACTAAACCAGTATACCAGTAGTAAACCAGTATTCCAGTACTAAACCAGTACTAAACCAGTATACCAGTAGTAAACCAGTATGCCAGTAGTAAATCAGTATACCAGCAGTAAACCATGGAGTCTGTTGTTATTGTTTTCTCTGTGCCTGGAGGAGACAGCCAAGGTCGGCAGCAGGCTAACACACACACACACACACACACACACGACTGGGATCTGCTGTGCAGACTGAAGGTGTTACTGGGTTATTGTTTGTGTTCATCCGTTCCCTGTTCCTCCCCTGTAGGCTGGTTTCTACCTCTGTGAGCTTCCCCAAGCCTAATGTCTAGTCAGAGGAGGTTAACGTGAGGAAACATTCCTGTCCTGAAATAGACCTCCGTTCTGCAGCCGCAGGGCCACCACGCTCTTCTCTATTCCCACCACTGTGTGTGTGTGTGGTGGTGGTGGTGGTGGTGGGGGTGGGGGGGGGGGTTTCGTGTGCATTTGTATTTGCTTGTATGAGCAGAAAATATTGTATTTCTCTGTAGGTACTAGCAAGTATGTGTTTGTGTTTGTGTGTGTCGATATTGCGGTATATCCTCCGAGCTTGCAGCTTCTCTACCAAGGAGCTGGAGCTACTTCATGTAAAATCCAGACACACTCTCTACAACTAACTACCCTCCAACTCATACACAAGCTGACCAGAGTTCAAGCCTGAGGCACCCGCTGCTTCAGGCAATTTCCACATGGCCTAGAAGCAGCCCTGTGCTGTGTGCTATATAAGGCCCTGCTAGAGGAAGAAGACAAATTGTCCCAATGCCCATGGGAGCACTGTCCCTCTCTCTCCCTTCTCCTTCTCACTCTCATTCACTCTCGCTCTCTCTGCTCTCTCTCCTCGCTCTCCCCCCTCTCTTGCACATATGTCGGTCTCCCCCCTCCTTCTCTCTCTTACTCTCTCTCTTGCTTTATCTTGCTCTCTCTTGCTCTTTCGCTCTCTCTTTCCCTCTCCATCTCTCTTTCTCAATCTCTCTCCTTCTTTCCCTCTCTTTCTCTGTTTTTCTCGCTCTCTCCTTCGCTCACTCTCTTGCTCTCTCTCCCCTCTCTCACATATCTCTCTCTCTGTCTGTCTGTCCAGAAGTGCCCACCTGACCAAGCTCCAGGCTTTAGGAGGAGGCTGCAGATGTAATAACTATTTTCTACCAGGCCAAATGACGGCATGTGGCCTGCTGGATCCCATGTGATTGGAGGGTGCTACCAAGGAGCTGGAGCTGCTTCATGTAAAATCCAGACACACTCTCTACAACTAACTACCCTCCAACTCAAACACAAGCTGACCAGAGTTCAATCCTGAGGCACCCACATCTTCAGGCAATTTCCACATGGCCTAGAAGCAGCCCTGTGCTGTGTGCTATATAAGGCCCTGCTAGAGGAAGAAGACAAATTGTCCCAATTCCCATGCGAGCACTGTCCCTCTCTCTCCCTTCTCCTCACTCTCTGCTCTCTCTCCCCCCTCTCTTTCACATGTCTGTCTGTCTGTGTCCCTCTCTCGCTCTCTCTATCTCTACCTCTTTCTCTCTCTCCTTCCCTACCACTCTCTCCTTCTCTACCACTCTCTCCTTCTTTACCTCTCTCTCCTTCTCTACCTCTCTCTCCTTCGTTACCTCTCTCTCCTTCTCTACCTCTCTCTCCTTCTCTACCTCTCTCTCCTTCTCTACCTCTCTCTCCTTCTCTACCTCTCTCCTTCTCTACCTTTCTCTTTTCTTTCTTTCTCTCCTTCTCTGTCCTGTCTCCTTTTATACCTCGCTCTCCTTCTCTAGCTCTCTCTCCTCTCTCCTTCTCTAGCTCTCTCTCCTCTCTCCTTCTCTAGCTCTCTCCTCCTCTACCTCTCTCTCCTCTCTCCTTCTCTACATCTCTATCCTTCTCTACTTCTACCCTCTTTCTCTCCCTCTCGCTCCCCTCTCTTTCTCTCTCTCTCTCCCTCTGTCCAGCAGTGCCCCCCAGGCCAAACAACAACATGTGGCCTGCTGGATCCCATGTGATTGTGAGGGTGTGATGTGACGTTGAGGCCCGGGATCAGGCCTTTGTCTTTCTGCTCTCAATGTGGCATATACACATATTTTGGTACCCCAGTAATTCTGCGTCACAATCCTATCTCTCTATTTCAGATGCTGAAATTGCCATCTCAGTGTTTGGTTCAGCTAACCTGTAAATCTGGCTCCACAATGCCCAGACAGTTTCTAGAATGATGGGGAGGGAGGGGTGTTGTTGTTATTGCTGACTCTGTCTTTGTAAAGTAACTTGGTTTGCCAGGCCTATCTATTTCCAGATCCTGTATAAAACAACCTAGCTCCCAGACATCAAGGGGTCTGTCCTTAACACTTCCTTGAAAAGCCTTCGGGTCACATGACAAACGGGTCAGTGTTGAGCCAGAATGACGGCACAGTTTCACTGGAAGGAATGTGCCACCGTGCCCGCCACATGGGTAGCTAAATGTTATTTTAACTCTGTGTGCTCTGTAGAACGAAGCATCTGCCTGGGTTGCTAGGCTGTGATGATGATGCTGATGATGTTGATGATAAGAGACGAGGAGGGTGGTAGACAGCTAAAGGATTTCACTGGAAGCATTAGGGACCAATAGGAAAGACTGCTAGGCTTTTGAGTGTGTGTCGCATGGGGAGCAATGTTAACAGACAAACGTAAGCGTGCACACACACATACACACACACATGCACAGTGCTTAACTAGTAAATCGGGACGAGCCGGAACAAAATGTGAGCACGAGAGAGGTACAATGACGTAGAATTGCATGAAATTAGTTTATAAAAGACCAACATTTTCCTGGACCCTAGGCCACTATAAAGCTTTGCATGCATACCATCGCATTTGTGTAACGACAGAGCCATAGAGTAGAGGCCCTTACAGGAGTTGCACACGTGAGAAATTTTTTTTGTGGCCTAGGGTCCGGGAAAATGTTGGCCTTTTATAAATGGATTTCATGCCGTTTCTACATCATCTTACATGACTGGAGACTTTGCCATAATGCGTTTAAGTCAACTGGGAAATCGGGAAAAAACGAGCTCAGACTACGGTGAATATTAGTTTTGAACGGTCATCCAACTCTGAATTCCAAGTCGGGAACTCAGGCCTCTTTCTAGAGCTCCGACTTCCCGACTTGAAGATCACTGAGTCATGATTCGACCTTGTTTTTTTTTTCAGAATTCCCAGTTATCTTGAAATCACCATAATACCGCACAAATTATGGAAATGACAGGCTACTTTGACACTGACAAACTGAGAATCTGAGATCAATAAAAATGACCTTGGTGTGTGAAGACATACAGTGGGGCAAAAAAAGTATTTAGTCAGCCATCAATTGTGCAAGTTCTCCCACTTAAAAAGATGAGAGAGGCCTGTAATTTTCATCATAGGTACACTTCAACTATGACAGACAAAATGAGAAAAGAAATCCAGAAAATCACATTGTATGATTTTTAATGAATTTATTTTCAAATTATGATGGAAAATAAGTATTTGGTCAATAACAAAAGTTTATCTCAATACTTTGTTATATACCCTTTGTTGGCAATGACAGAGGTCAAACGTTTTCTGTAAGTCTTCACAAGGACTCACCCAACGATGCACAACTCACTCTCTGGTGATGACCGATTCTTTCGTGCCAAAAGCCTCTCTCTCTCTCTCTCTCTCTCTTGTTTTACTGTGTAAAACAATATTTCACGTTGATAAAAGATTTTGGTAGCCTACAGCCGACAGATTACAGCAGACAAATTAGAGTCATTTGCTTTCCAACCTGTGTTTTCCCACAATAATATTGCAAAAGGCCAGTTTTGAAATATTGCAAAAGGCCAGTTTTGTATGCATTCACTGACAGATTGGCAGCATGTTCCCAACTGTAGGCTATGCCTTGTTATTGGGCTACATTCCACAGCCAAGCTATTTTTAAAAGAAGCTATTTATCCTCTGTGGCAAATTATTTTGCTTTCTCGTGGTGTAGTAGACTATTCTAATGTATTTAATTACTTTCAGAACAGATAGCGGTAACTATAATTTTGGCAAATTTATTTCAACTTATCAGGGTTGCTGCAGCTCCTCCAGAACCCTTTGTGTGGTTATGATTCTATAAGGAAATGCAATACTGGAGAGGTGAGAGGTGCAGACTCATGTCGATCAGAGCAGATAGAGGGAGAGAGATCATAGAACGTGAATCTCATTTTAGTTCGGTGAGAGATACAGGAGAATTAACGAAAAGGCAACTCGAATGAACTTTTATCGCGTTTATTAGAATTTGTACATTGCAAAAAGTGAAAATCATTTTTTCATGCCACGAGAGGTACCAGATGTGGCCACATAGGTTCCGGAACGAAACCGTCCAAAACAGAGAAGTGCTAGTTCCTGATCCGGCTCAAATTAAGCACTACATATACAGTACACATATACACACACACTCGCTAATGCAGTTGTTTTTTGGTTTGATCTGTGATTGTCTCAGCCCAGTACGGTCCAATCTGTAGATGGACAGGGGGCTTACAGACCATACACCAGCAAACCCACAACATGGACCAAATGGATATTGACATTTAATCAACCCAGCACAAAGTATTTATGGATTGGCTGTATGATTCATAACAGGGTTTGTTTTCACATCACTGTTAGTTTTATAGGAGATCGGAGGGTTAGAACTGTGTAAATAGAGTATTCAGGCTAGATCAATGGCAATTCCACTGAGGGGTCAGACATATTAACCTCCGTCCACTGACTGGGAAAGGGGGATACCTAGTCAGTTGTACAACTGAATGCATTTAACTGAAATGTGTCTTCCGCATTTAACCCAACCCCTCTGAACCATAGAGGTGCGGAGAGGTGCTTATTAATCTGGGTGGCCATCTGGGAGAAAGTCATATATTTTAACCAAATAATATAATTCAGGGGCTATTTTAACCCTTCATCCATATATACACATAGATTTAAATCTGTTGGGCCACATGCCAAGATTCATGCCATGATAAAGACTGTTCCATTTCAGGCCTACAGTTCTTAACTTAATCCGAAATCACCCAGCTATCAGAAAAAGCCGTCTTTGCTCTCATGTGATAACAATTCCTCACACATTTCTCTCATGGTTATAACTTGTCATCTTCTCTGATGGATCACCCCCCATTAAGATGTTTTATGTTAAGTAGAGGATGATGATCATACTGCTCTCTCTCTCTGTCTTCCACCCCTGGGAACCATTCAAACCCCATTCACCCTCTCCCACTGAGCCTCTCTATACACCTACTTAAAGCCATTCGTTTTGCTGTGAGGAGAGGCCATCCTTCACTGTTGACTGTCTAAATGAGCCTATACATTCCCATAGGCAATCAACTCCCATAATGAATATTAATATCTGCTCCTCACAACCACTGTGGTGAATTTGATGTCAAATGTTCCATGAAAAAAACGCTGTTCTACCACAATGAAGAATTTAGTGGCATTTTGGCTACTATTGCTTTATTTAAAGCATCCACTTCCTTAATGGTTAATCATAATATAAACATAAAGATGGATTATGTGACCGATGAGATGGATTATTCCTCATTATTCATTGTTTGGCTCTCCTGAGGAGAGACGAAGCAGCATGCTAGCTAGCTAACTAGGCTAGCTACTATACTATACTGTACCACCTTGCTGATTGCAAAGAGCCATGTACCTTCTTTATGGGATATGTACACTAAAGGGAAGACAGGACAATCTACACACATGGGTTTTGTTGCAGGCTTTTATTTTTTTTTTGCCATTGACATAAGCCACAACTTGTTTTATTGTCAATACCCGCACACTGTTCGGTCTGTTCTGTTGTTGTCTGTTGTCTGATTCACAGCAGTCCTGAAACTAATTGCCCCAGTGGGATGAATAAAGATGTGTAAAGACTTGTTAATGATTCCTGTGTTCTGTGAACACTTGGGAATACACAGTAGTGGGCAGGTTTCTACTGTTTGCACCATTTGAAATCCACTGGCTATGTGTGGTACCCCAAACTGTGACATATATTATTGTGATAGAGTATGTCTATTAATGTGACATGTAATAGAGTATGTCTATTAATGTGACATGTAATAGAGTATGTCTATTAATGTGACATATATTATTGTAATAGAGTATGTCTATTAATGTGACATATATTATTGTAATAGAGTATGTCTATTAATGTGACATATATTATTGTAATAGAGTATGTCTATTAATGTGACATATATTATTGTAATAAAGTATGTCTATTAATGTGACATATATTATTGTGATAGAGTATGTCTATTAATGTGACATATATTATTGTAATAAAGTATGTCTATTAATGTGACATATATTATTGTAATAAAGTATGTCTATTAATGTGACATATATTATTGTGATAGAGTATGTCTATTAATGTGACATATATTATTGTAATAGAGTATGTCTATTAATGTGACATATATTATTGTGATAGAGTATGTCTATTAATGTGACATGTAATAGAGTATGTCTATTAATGTGACATATATTATTGTAATAGAGTATGTCTATTAATGTGACATATATTATTGTAATAGAGTATGTCTATTAATGTGACATATATTATTGTAATAGAGTATGTCTATTAATGTGACGATTTCTTCCCTTTCTCTCTCTTTCACAGTCCCATAGAATCCTGTCAGAATTTCTACAAAGATTTCACGTTACAGATCGACATGTTCTTCAATGTCTTCTTCCTCCTCTACTTTGGGCTGCGGGTATGTACTAAAGCCCTATTAAAACACACACACACACACACACACACACCTACCTCTCTCTAAAGGCAGGAGATCTATTGTCATAATACTGACTTGGTGTTCTCCCAAAGCCAGCGTTCCATTGGAGAAAAAGCCTGCCTGAAACCCTCAATGAATAAATAAAGTCCTAAGCTGCTTATGGCAGTCACGACTACACATGAATCACATCACTGACTAAGATCTATTCACAAACAACATGCTGTATGTCAGGGGACGATGCTGGGAAACTGATCAAGCGGGTTGGCCCTAGCCTGGTCGTTATGTTTTATAGAACTGAACTGTTCTAGTGGCAACTTTAGTTCAGTATGTTAGAGTCCAAGGTACTCTTTAGATACAGTATATGAAAATGCATGTATTATGTTGCTATATTGATAAGGTTAAAAATAAAACATGAACTATGCATGAACTCTATATAATAAGAGGATTAGATAGACGATAATAGCGCATTACAAAGCGGTCATACATGCTCATGATAACTGTTTTAATGCATTATGATTGCATCATAAGTCATTGTACTGTGAACTGAGGCGAGATATAGAAGCAATAATTCATGTTGGTAACAAATTTAACCTGCAGCATGGACTTAAAGGAACGTTTTACCAACATGAATTGTTACGTCTATGTCTCCCCTCAGTTCATAGCAAACAAAGATAAGTCTTATGATACATTATAACTGCATCAATTAGGGTTGTCACAATACCAGTATTGCGATACTATGAAGTAAGCAAGGAAAGAAAACATAAAGCAGAGTTTATTTATTGAAGAGTCCTAATGTCACATTTGACATAAAGTAGCTTTTGAAATGACCTTAGAGTGTAGTCTTCTTTGTGTTTTCCAGGCTTTAAGTGAGGTGTTACCGTTCTATTTCTTCTTCAGTTCATAGCAGCCAATGATAAGCTGTGGTTCTGGCTGGAGGTCAACTCAGTGGTGGACTTCTTCACTGTTCCTCCCGTCTTCGTATCGGTCTACTTGAATAGGAGCTGGCTGGGTAAGAATTGACCTTTTTCACTCTCCCTCTCTCTATATTTCTCTCCATCTCTCTACAATGACTCAGTGACTTAGAGCAGTGTGACAGAAGTCTTTCTGTGGTGAAGTATTGTACCTTGTATATGGTGTCATGACTAGAGGTCAACCGATTATGATTTTTCAACGCAGATACCGATTATTGGAGGCCCAAAAAAAGTCGATACCGATTAATCGGCCAATTATTATTTTTTAAATGTATTTGTAATAATGACAATTACAACAATACTGAATGAACACAAATTTTAACTTAATATAATACATCAATGAAACATGTTCAATTTGGTTTAAATAATGCAAAAACAAAGTGTTGGAGAAGAAAGTAAAAGTGTGCCATGTAAGAAAGCTAACATTTAAGTTCCTTGCTCAGAACATGGGAACATATGAAAGCTGGTGGTTCCTTTTAACATGAGTCTTCAATATTCCCAGGTAAGAAGTTTTAGGTTGTAGTTATTATAGGAATTATAGGACTATTTCTCTCTATACCATTTGTATTTCATATACCTTTGACTATTGGAAGTTCTTATAGGCACTTTAGTATTACCAGTATAACAGTATAGCTTCCGTCCCTCTCCTTGCCGCTACCTGGGTTCGAACCAGGAACACATCGACAACAGCCACCCTCGAAGCAGCGTTATCCATGCAGAAGAAGGGGAACAACTACTCCAAGTCTCAGAGCGAGTGACGTTTGAAATGCTATTAGCGCGCACCCCGCTAACTAGCTAGCCATTTCACATTGGTTACACCAGCCTAATCTCGGGAGTTGATAGGCTTGAAGTCATAAACAGCTCAATGCTTGAAGCATTGCGAAGAGCTGCTGGCAAAACGCACGAAAGTGCTGTTTGAATGAATGCTTACGAGCCTGCTGGTGCCTACCATCGCTCAGTCAGACTGCTCTATCAAATCATAGACTTAATTATAACATAATAACACACAGAAATACGAGCCTTAGGTCATTAATATGGTCGAATCCGGAAACTATAATTTCCAAAACAAAACGTTTATTATTTCAGTGAAATACGGAACCGTTACGTATTTTATCTAACGGATGGCATCTCTAAGTCTAAATATTGCTGTTACATTGTACAACCTTCAATGTTATGTCATAATTACGTAAAATTCTGGCAAATTAGTTCGCAATGAGCCAGGCGGCCCAAACTGTTGCATATACCCTGACTCTGCGTGCAATGAACCAAGAGAACTGACAATTTCACCTGGTTAATATTGCCTGCTAACCTTTCTTTTAGCATTAATATGTAGGTTTAAAAATATATACTTCTGTGTATTGATTTTAAGAAAGGCATTGATGTTTATGGTTAGGTACACGTTGGAGCAACGACAGTCCTTTTTCGCGAATGCGCACCGCATCGATTATATGCAACGCAGGACACGCTAGATAAACTAGTAATATCATCAACCATGTGTAGTTATAACTAGTGATTATGATTGATTTTTTTTTATAAGATAAGCTTAATCCTAGCTAGCAACTTACCTTGGCTTCTTACTGCATTCGCGTAACAGGCAGGCTCCTCGTGAGGCAGGTGGTTAGAGCGTTGGACTAGTTAACCGTAAGGTTGCAAGGTTGAATCCCTGAGCTGACAAGGTAAAAATCTGTCGTTCTGCCCCTGAACAAGGCAGTTAACCCATCTTTCCTAGTCCGTCATTGAAAATAAGAATGTGTTCTTAACTGACTTGCCTCGTTAAATAAAGTTGAAAAAAAAATCATAAAAATCAGCCTCCAAAAATACCGATTTCCGATTGTTATGAAAATTTCAAATCGGCCCTAATTAATCGTCCATTCCGATTCATGACACCTCTAAATTGACATCTATTGGACCTGTTCTGTGTAGTGTCCTCCACATTTAACAATAGGTGCAGCCTGGGAAACATACAATGGTCTGGATTGTGTCATGGCTTATTTTTCTCAGTAGGCTATGCAGTAGTAGCGTGGTGATGCTATTTTTAGTGTTAACTAGCTGTAGAATGATGAAAAAGGTTGATATGGTGGTCTATGACAGATTGGATTGAATAATTATCCATTCTTTGCATTGCCACTAATTAAATCTGTAGTCTGATGTAAAAAAAGAGACCAGCCAACAGTGAACGTTCCTGTGACATCAGGGAAGGTTACAATGGAATACCAATTTGGTAAACATGTTGGTGAAGTTGGCAATTTTATTCAGAAATATTTGGAGAAAAAAAACATGGTTTTGAGAAATAAATAAGAAGTTGCAATTTTAACTTTCTGAGAAGGTCCCTACTAACGGTCTTGGAATGCAGAAGTAACCAGATTGTTTACTGGGAGGAGGCTCTCCTCGGCAGTGAATCCTGAGTCCTACTATCTGGGTCTAACCAGCCCCCTATTTCTGGAGGTATTTGAAAAAGCAACTGGGAGGAAAGCCATTGTTTTGAGATGGCCTAGATTTCCCTTTACTCACCATGAATATGCATTCATAAATTATGTATTTATTTATCTATCATCTATTCATACTGGGGAAGCCAGTGAGATGAAAAAATATATAATTTTACCACTGAGAATGTGTCAGATAGCACAGAAGAATACACCCTCGAAAAGCCCACTCGCGTCACACTGTGTTTGTGTTTGCATAGAGGCGGAATGACGCTTTCTGTGCGTCAGATAGTGTATTTTAGGGTCATCTGATTTTATATGGTCCCACACACACACCACGTGTGAAATAGAATGTGTGTTTCCACTAGCGTGTATTGCATGTGTGTTTATTGCTGTGAGATTGTGTGTTACTGTTACATGCCTCGGACTGAGACGTAGTCAGCAGATAATTGACCTGAATTAACAGGGTGGTATGATGAGATGGAGAAAAGTTAGTAGGATTCAGTATTAGGCATACTCCAAGTTTGTGAAACTTTTTTTATTTAGGCAAAATCAATTATACATTACAACTGCATACTAGTATTAAGTATTTTCACATTCCATTTTGTGTATCAAAAATTAAGGTCTCAAGCCCCCCCCCCCCCAAAAGTCTCCATACATCTAACGTAAACTCACCCCATTCCGTACAAATGTGCTTAACCGCGACATTCAAACGAGGCTACAAAGAAAACTAATGGGACTGTAGCGACTGTGTTGACTGTGTTGCCTTCAAAATCGGGGGTGTGAACTGTTTCTATTCAAGCGTTGATCGACATGGTAATGGCTCTATAGTATTGGAGAAAAGTTTCAAAAACGGGCCCTCCTTTACATCGTGGCGTGTCATGTCGTAACGTACAGCATGCATAAAGCAACTATTTCTGTCTTACAATCTCTTTCCACCAGGTGTAGCACTTCTCTCATCATTTAGAAACAAGAAATGGACAGTGACGGGGGTAAGGGGGGATACCTAGTCATTTTTTGCGTCATCATTGCATGCCATCATCATTCTCAAAGCTGCTGTTTACTTCTAAGATCACTTAAGCACCGCCCTAAAACCCCGATTCAAATTCGACACAAACCTTCAAATAGGTATGTAATGACACATTATATAAACTCTTTATAGTGTTTTATTTACATTTTAGAGGCGATAAGGTGATAAATTGGACAGATTGAGTGAAAAAAAAGCAATTTTACCACCCGACATCTCTCCTTCTCACTATCACGCATTAGTTTCGCTTCCCCACCCGCCATTTAAAAAAATACCCGACGGGGCTCATTGCCTGCTTGAATTATGCAGAAACGGGCAGTGTTTAGGTCATGTAATTGATTCTGATGGAAAGGGGAGAAATTGTGCTTTACAATGGTATTGACATTACAGTTAATCTGGAAGTATTACGTTTTTGGGGCGCTAAAATAAGGGCAATTGTACGGACCACGGCGATGTACGAGTTTACGTGAGTTTACGTTACGCATTCACCTTTCACCTCTTGCTATAGCTAAATTAATACTGCATATAATCTGAGGCTATTCAATCAGTAGTATTTAGCATCTAGCAATAAAAGCTATTTGGCATGTAAAACCATCAAATTGTACCATAAGAGGCTACATTACATTATACCTAGCTCACTGTACTAGCAGTGTCAATTTCCATAAAGCTACAAATGACTGGAGGCTGTGCTAAACAATGCTACAACCATTACATTCTAAACCATCAACATATGATTTAACAAGCTGAAACCCAATAGCCTCGAGTTAGCTAGCGCAAAGCTAAATTCGGTTAGCATAATGCTAGTAAACTGTTCAATGCTATTTTCTTACAAATAAACACTTAACACATTTTATAGTCACATTGCATATTTACATATATTTCCTGAAGTAAACTGAGCCTTTGTTCATTGGAAATAAAACAAATATGAGCTAAAAACCTTGTTGAAAAAGTCGTATTCCCTTTTCTTACGTATAACCATTAGCAACCTAGCAAACGCCCATTACTTATAATGTGGAAAATACCAACCAGTTTTTCACTCAGTTAAATTTCCTTCAATTGCCTTCAAACATTACCAAACTCATGGACTATGTAGTTAACCATGTTATCTCAATATTTCATGAGTCATATTGCACTTTTGCGCATTACATACCTGAATTAACAGAGTGGAATGATGAGATGGAGATAAGATAGTTCAGTATTAGGCATTTCCCAATATTGAAGAAGCAACATCCAAGACCTCACGGGCCCACTAACGCTCCCCATTGACATCACAGCTCCCCCTAGCGGCAGCAATTATATACATTACTTTCAATGCAAATACAGGACCTGGGAGGCCTACAAAATTATACAAGGGATGGCTCCATAAAATAACAAACTAAATAAAACATTTAAAAAATGACCATGCATATTTGTGTATGTCACATTACGTAGCAACAGATATTACTGTCCCAGCGATCCATTGACTGGGTCCACACTACAATATACTGTGACATAGTGTGTGTGTGTGTGTGTGTGTGTGTGTGTGTGTGTGTGTGTGTGTGTGTGTGTGTGTGATTGGCCTACACTGTGCTATTGTGCCATAACACATAGGCCGGACTCTCTATCAACTGGTTGATATCACAGGGGGTACTATTAGCTGACGACAGGGTATTAGGCAGGGTACTACCCATCTTCCGAAAACATCTGAAACAGTATCTTAAATAATCCTTCTCCTCACCACAACCCCCACCCCCCCAAAAAACAAAAAACAAACAACATGTTAACCACCACTTGCACTTGACCCCCCCTTCTAGTTCTGATCCTATTGATAGCTGCATTAAAAATGTACTTTCTATGCCTATGATATGAGGTTGTCCCACCTAGCTGTCTTAAGATGAATACACCAACTGTAAGTCGCTCTGGATAAGAGCGTCTGCTAAATAACTAAAATGACAATGTAAATGTATTCGGCCAGGTTATTATTAGGATGAGCTGGTATTGGACACAAATCAAAGGTTTCCAGGAAATAAGAAACATGTCAAATTATAGCAACATGACAATGATTGACGACAGGACAGAATCCAATGACTGTATAGATAGAAAGTCTAATGATAGATCTGGTACTGTAGAGGTGTTATCAGGTAGATTTTACATCAGACTCTAGATCCAACATGCATGAATAATCCGTCCAGTGGTTGGTGACTGAGTGACATGTATAATGTCCTCACATGTCCCCCATGTCAATCTCTATTGAGTTGAGATCCAGTGGCAAGGCAAGTTGACATAATTGTAATGGCTTCACTGTAATCAATAGAGATGGATCCATAATCAGTGATTTGTCTTTGTCTTGATGTCCATCAAGACTATTTCCATCTCACTAATTCTGTTTTGTCGTCTGTTTGAGAGGCAAACAATGACGGTGTTAACAGTTTTACATCAATCCCTGTGGACTCATTCAGTTTTCTCTCTCTGTGTGACTAAAAGCTATGACGCACGCACGCACGCACACACGCGCGCACACACACACACACACACACACACACACACACACACACACTACCAGTTGTTCTCATGGAACTGCCTGAGAAACTTCCAGTGGTTTTCTCTAACAGGAGAACCACTGGACTCCATTACTGAAAATAAAATTAAGAGGTTCTGCACTGCAGTAGCTCTGCTCTATTCAACATTTGACATTTAGTCATTTAGCAGACACTCCTATCCAGACCGACTTACAGTAGTGAGTGCTTAAATGTTAATTATTTTCACACTGGTACCCGTGGGAATCAAACCCACAACGCTGGTGTTGCTCTACCAACTGAGCCACAGGAGACAGTTCTCCATCTATCCTACTCTATGTATTTCTCATTTCACAGTAATGTTCATTCCCATTTTGCAATTTGGCCGTTAATTAAGAGGGTAGAGAAACGTGTGGCTAATATAAAAAGGACATGCAGTGTTCCTCCTGGAAATAAGACACCATCTTCTTAAATGACTTGAAGTGGGTGTCCCTCCCATGAGAGAGAGGGCCATAGCCAGGCTAGTGGTGTTGATTAGCTGTAGTGGTGGCTGGTGGCACTTTAAATGGGGAGGACTGGCTCATAGTAATGGCTGGAACGGAATTATTGGAATGGTCTCAAACACATCCATTAATTATTTGTGAACCGTCTTCCCCTCACCAGCCTCCTCTGATTAGTGCTTTGAAAGATGTTAGCTTGCTGTTAGCCCCAGAGCCCCAACCCTTCCACCCCATCTACACAAGTCATTTCAGTCCTACTAGGGCTTCACTCTAGAAAGAACAGAGCTTGTGGAGGATGGTAAGGCAGCTTTGAATTGATAGTGTAGGGTCCTGTGGAAAAATAGGAATAACTACATGTATATAGACCTTATAATACAATGCAAGGGTAAAAAGAAATACATGCAAATGCCCTCATATAAGAAGATATAGGCAGTGTTGTAAAAGCTCAACCCCGATTTTAAAATTAAAGCAATATGACATAATATCCCATATTACTTCCACACACAGACTACTGGAGCCAATGTACCATCCATATCTCGCCAAATGACATATTCTCATCACTACTGCCCTCTGTTGGTGATATTAGTGTACTGTCTGTTTTGATCTCTGAAGCCTTGTGCTCTGCTTACTGACTCTAGTAAAGTATCTGCTTGTGCATTCCCCTTAGTCCTCTAGTGTGTGAGTGTGTGCGGGGGGGCTATAATCCTTACTGGCTGGACAGGGTATTATCCGTGTTGTAACATGGTCATCCCTAGGCTGCTGATTGATAAAAGGCTCCAGTGTGTGTTTCTACTGTCAGTCACGTGACAGAGGGGAGGGGCTTGGCAGTGCACATACCCACAGATTTGGATTGTGTTACATGCAGTGTTGTTGCATGTGTAGCAGATGCGGGCTATTTAGCATATGCTAGTAGCCATCATGCAGTTACGTCACCTGCCCAACGAGAACCAATGGCCTTGGTAGGGAAACGGTTAGCACATTAGCTTCGGGAATACTTAGTGTTGACATGAGTTCGGATTCGATGTGGCTCCTCCAACTACCCAGAGCGATTTGTTTACTCCTGTACTCTTCAGTAGTACAGATGGCTCTATTGCTCTGAGTTGAAGTCAATACAAATCAAATCAAGTTGTATTTGTAAGGTGTAGACCTTACAGTGACATGCTTACTTACAAGCCCTTAACCAACAATGCAGTTCAAGAAATAGAGTCAAGAAAATATTTACTAAATAAACTAAAGTAATTAAAAATGTTAAAAAAGTAACACAATAAAATAACAATAGCGAGGCTATATACAGGGGGTACCGGTACCGAGTCAATGTGCAGGGGTACAGGTTAGTTGAGGTAATTTGTACATGTAGGTAGGGGTAAAGTGACTATGCATAGATAATAATAACAGTGAGTAGCAGCAAAGGGGGGGGGGGGGGTTAAGTGTAAATAGTCTGCGTGGCCATTTGATTAATTGTTCAGCAGTCTTGTGGCTTGGGGGTAGAAGCTGTTAAGGAGCCTTTTGGACCAAGACTTGGCGCTCCGGTACCACTTCAGAAACTTGTCCCGAAGCCATTCCTGCATTGTCGGGTTGGAAGGTGATCCATCGCCCCAGTCTGAGGTTGTGAGCACTCTGGAACAGGTTTCCATCAAGGATCTCTTCTGTACTTTGCTCAGTTATCTTTGCCTTGATCCTGACTAGTCTCCCAGTTCCTGCCCCTGAAAAACATCCCCACAGCATGATGATGCCATCACCATGCTTCACCGTAAGCATGGAGGTAGGTTTCCTCCAGATGTGGGGCTTGGCATTCAGGCCAATGAGTTCAATCTTGGTTTCATCAGACCGAAGAATCTTGTTTCTCATGGTCTGTTAGTCTTTAGGTGCCTTTTGGCAAACTCTAAGCGGGCTGTCATGTGCCTTTTACTGAGGAGTGACTTTCGTCTGGTCACTCTACCATAAAGACCTGATTGGTGGAGGGCTGCAGAGATGGTTGTCCTTCTGGAAGGTTTTCCCATCTCCACAGAGGAACTCTAGAGTGACCATTGGGTTCTTGGTCACCTCCCTGACCAAGTATCTTCTCCCCTGATTGCTCAGTTTGGCTGGAGAGCCAGCTCTAAGAAGAGTCTTGGTGGTTCCAACCTTCTATTTAAGAACGATGGAAGCCACTGTGTACTTCAATGCTGTAAACATTTTTTTAGTATCCTTCCCCAGATCTGTGCCTCGACACAATCCTGTCTTGGAGCTCTACGGACAATTCTTTCAACCTCATGGCTTGGGTTTTGCTCTCACATGCAGTGTCAACTGTGGGACCTTATATAGACAGGTGTGCCTTTCCAAACCATGTCCAATCAATTGAATTTACCACAGGTGGACTCCAAGTTGTAGAAACACCTCAAGGATGATCAATGGAAACAGGATGCACCTCAAGCTCAAGTCTCATAGCAAAGGGTCTGAATATGTATGTAAATAAGGTATTTCTGTTTTTTATTTGCATATGTTATGTACACCTCTTGCAGGAGGGAACACAACGCCCTGCTACACTCAACTCCTTGTGGAGTTAAAGAGGTATGTGATTGTAAAGATGACAGAGGCAGAGAATATTACCGTTTACTGGGAATTTATTTTCTTAACACGGCAATGTGGCCGAACGGAACCAAAGCAAAGAAAGTTTAAGTTTAAGAGCCCCCTCTCCTACCTTACTTGCCTACCCACTACGTACCTAACCCCAGCACAACCTGGCGCGCTAACCAAAATACAGGGGTTGGTCCGACCAGGTCTTACCTAGTTTCCATAGACAGGATACATACTACGGGTATATGTATGCCCACAGGCCTCTTGCCTAAGCACTACAAGGTGCCTTCCCCTTCCCCCCTGGGAACAAATGAAACAGAATAATACAAACTTAAAGTGAACAATTTCAATAATCACAAGCACAGTGTCCTTTGTCATACACATACCTCAGAAGTAGCGGCTACAAAATACATAACAAAAACTGTCCCTGAACAACAACCAACACAGGACAAGGAAGCTCCCTCTTTCCTAACAAAGGAACACTGGCTTTTAAAGCTGCCGAAGGAGTCGGTAATTGTAGACAGCTGTATCCCCTGACGGGAGGGCGGGTCAAAGCTCCAATCTGCAATGGGCCCGACCAATCAGCTGCTTAGGGGAATCCAGGAAGCCATTTCCTGAAACATATACAAACACATACAAACCCAAAACAACACAGAAACTGAGGAACGTAACAACATACATTACTAAAAACCTGTTTTCGCTTTGTCATTATGGGGTATTTTGTGTAGATTGCTAAGGATATTTTGGTATTTAATCCATTTTAAAATAAGGCTGTAACATAACAAAATGTTGAAAATGTCAAGGGGTCTGAATACTTTCCAAATGCACTGTATTGATGAAGCCATTGACTGAGGTGGTATACTCCTCATTGCCATTGGATGAATTCCGTAACATATTCCAGTCTGTGCTAGCAAAACAGTCCTGTAGCTTAGCATCCGCATCATCTGACCTCTTCTGTATTGAGAGAGTCACTGGTACTTCCTGCTTTAGTTTTTGCTTGTAAGTAGGAATCAGGAGGATAGAATTATGGTCAGATTTGCCAAATGGAGGGCGAGGGAGAGCTTTGTATGCTTTAAACAGATGGTAGAGGCTGGTTACACACTCGGCGACTAATTCTAATAAGGCACCCCGATCTCCACCCCCTGTATTTCCGTCTTTTCTTCACACGAATAAGGGGGATTTGGGCCTGGTCTCGGAGAAGCAGTATGTCCTTCGCTTTGGACTCATAAAAAAAAAAACGTTGTCCAGTTCGAGGTGAGTAATTGCTGTTCTGATATCCAGAAACTATTTTCGGTCATCAGAGATGGTAGCAGCAACATTATGTACTAAATAAGTTAGGTTAGGAGCCCGTAAAATGGCAGTCATCCCCTCCGGCGCCATTATTATCCACAAACCTCCATTCCGCTTTATCCCAGTGTACTATAGATACTGTCTACCCATCTGATATCTGCTAGTGACAGCACGGCACTTGTGATTAAATACAGATTATTACTTCACCTCTCGCCCTAAATCCCTGGATTGCTTCAGGCAGTTTTAAAAACGCCTCACCTCTGAACACTGCACCTTATTGGTGGTTGCAAATCCACATGACTCTCTGTAGGTACAACAAAGAGGCCAAAATGAAATCTGTTTGGGCTGTTCAGATTATTAACACAATGACAATACAAGGATAGAGCCTCTATTGTATCACAGTTCATATCAGACCAGGATACAATTTGTACTAGACAGGTACAGAGTCTTGGTGTCTGTTTACCTGACTGTCACTCAGTCTGTCTGGTGTTCTCTTAAGCATGCATAGTGCTTGATTCTGGACCTTTTAGTCAGGTTTTTCTATACACGCGTTTCTGGTGGAAACTGACCTTTTGGAACCTCGGCGAAGGTTATTCACCGGCGCTAGAGTTGTACCTTGTCTTAGCTTTGGGAGTGTTTTGTTTTATCTCTTTCATTCTACCTGGAAAAACTCAACTTGTCTATCTTCCAAAGAAGAACAATAATCTTTTTGAATCCATTGCCTTCTTCAAGAACTTCGTCTTCATCTCTTCCTTTGAGACACTCTTGAACCAACAGTGTTGTACCTTAGAACTGAAGAACTACAACTTGGTCCCACTTTACAGAAAGACAAGGACCCTAAACAGAAACTACCTGACACACTACAATAGATAACTAAGTATCTGTGATCTGTAGCGATGATCCCTACTAAGCTTCTGATGTACCGGGGTCCACGCGGTTGCGCCCCTCGCGCCGAGGCTCGTGGAGACACGTTCAGGCGTAGGAAATCGTGTGGAGAGTTGTTTCAGAAAGGGTACAGGGTGAGGTTGGGGCCGCATGGGATGGCTATGGAGAAGGAGAGGCAGAAGAGACCATATCTTGGTCTCTGGACCTCTCTGAGCTTTCTCTGCAAATGGGGTAAGAATAAAGATCTAGTGCCATAGTTACTCTGTAGGGTAAGAATAAAGATCTAGTGCCATAGTTACTCAGTGGGGTAAGAATAAAGATCTAGTGCCATAGTTACTCTGTGGGGTAAGAATAATGATCTAGTGCCACAGTTACTCTGTAGGGTAAGAGTAAAGATCTAGTGCCATAGTTACTCTGTGGGGTAAGAATAATGATCTAGTGCCATAGTTACTCTGTGGGGTAAGAATAATGATCTAGTGCCACAGTTACTCTGTAGGGTAAGAGTAAAGATCTAGTGCCATAGTTACTCTGTGGGGTAAGAATAAAGATCTAGAGCCACAGTTACTCTGTAGGGTAAGAGTAAAGATCTAGTGCCATAGTTACTCTGTGGGGTAAGAATAAAGATCTAGAGCCACAGTTACTCTGTAGGGTAAGAATAATGATCTAGTGCCATAGTTACTCTGTGGGGTAAGAATAAAGATCTAGTGCCACAGTTACTCTGTAGGGTAAGAATAATGATCTAGTGCCATAGTTACTCTGTGGGGTAAGAATAAAGATCTAGTGCCATAGTTACTCTGTGGGGTAAGAATAATGATCTAGTGCCATAGTTACTCTGTGGGGTAAGAATAAAGATCTAGTGCCATAGTTACTCTGTGGGGTAAGAATAATGATCTAGTGCCATAGTTACTCTGTGGGGTAAGAATAAAGATCTAGTGCCATAGTTACTCTGTAGGGTAAGAATAAAGATCTAGTGCCGTAGTTACTCTGTGGGGTAAGAATAATGATCTAGTGCCATAGTTACTCTGTAGGGTAAGAATAAAGATCTAGTGCCATAGTTACTCTGTGGGGTAAGAATAAAGATCTAGAGCCACAGTTACTCTGTGGGGTAAGAATAAAGATCTAGAGCCACAGTTACTCTGTGGGGTAAGAATAAAGATCTAGTGCCATAGTTACTCTGTGGGGTAAGAATAAAGATCTAGAGCCACAGTTACTCTGTGGGGTAAGAATAAAGATCTAGTGCCATAGTTACTCTGTAGGGTAAGAATGGTAGAATATATGGGGTCTGGGTCATGTTCAAACAGTCTGGCTCGTCCAGTATACGCTTCCTTTCCAAATGGGGTGACAATAGAGATCCATGGGTCCATAGTCAAACTGTGGTCCTGTCTGTTTAAACATAGTTTATTTAAGAATCACAATCTACACTTCCTCTTAAAATGGGATAAGAATGGTAGAACATGGGGTCTGGGCCATGTTCAAAGAATTTATGTAGTTATCTCCAAATGCGGTCTGGGAAGGGTGTGGAGTCTCTCATTGTGGTTATGATTCTTATTCTTTACTCTGCAGTGTGGTTCCAATGGCTTAGTATGTTGGGGGGGAAAAGGTTGATGGTAGCATCTGGGTTGTGGGTTTGATTCCCGCGTGGCCCGTGTATACAAATATTTGTGGTACTGTAGCTGTTACGTGTGATGAAGCTTGCAGTTTGATGTGTTGTATGGTCTTGCTGCATGATAGTTCCAAGCACTTTCTCACTGTACGCAGGAGAGAACTATTTTGTTTACAGATGTCTCCACCAGTGGAGGCTGGTGTGAGGAGCTATAGGAGGAGAGGCTCGTAATGGCTGGAATGGAATAAATGGAACGATATCAAACATATGGAAACCACATGTTTTACCCCGTTCCATTTATTCCAGTCCAGCCATTATAATGAGCATGTCCTCCTATTGTTCCTCCCACCAGCCTCCACTGGTATCAACCATGAATTAAACTATGAACAGATCCCCAAAAATACAAAGAGATTTGAAAAATACAAAGATAAGTAACTGTTTAACATCGTCCTGCCCTGTTAACCTCAGTCACTACTAGTGTAAGTTATTCCATCCAGAATGAATAGAAATACACATTGGTATGCATGACACACACACACACACACACACACACACACACACACACACACACACACACACACACACACACACGGTAGATCAGAGCAGGGAATATATTGGTGTTATGTAAACTGGCATTGAGGCAGGTGTTGCATTGTTTCTCTAACCGCTGGACTCAGACACATGTAGGACACTCAGTTTACAGTACATGACACTACTGTACTGTATATAGGCCTATTTTACAGTATATCCTCCTTATAGGCGACAGGCCACACTGTAAAATACTATCCTTTTATGTATGGTTATTAACCTTTATCTCTCTCTCTCTCTCTTTCTCTCTCTCTCTCTTTTCTCTATCTCTCTCGCTCCCTCTCTCTCTCTCTCTTGCTCCCTCTCTCTCTCTTATCTCTCTCTCTTATCTCTCTCTTCTCTCTCTCTCTCTTCTCTCTCTCTTATCTCTCTCTCTCTCTCTCTTATCTCTCTCTCTCTCTTCTCTCTCTCTCTTATCTCTCTCTCATCTCTCTCTCTTCTCTCTCTCTCTCTCTCTCTCTCTTATCTCTCTCTCTCTTATCTCTCTCTCTCTCTTATCTCTCTCTCTCTCTCTTATCTCTCTCTCTCTCTTATCTCTCTCTCTCTCTCTCTCTCTCTCTCTCTCTCTCTCTCTCTCTCAGGCTTAAGATTCCTGAGAGCCTTGAGATTGATACAGTTCTCAGAAATTTTACAGTTTTTGAATATCTTAAAAACAAGGTAAGTATAGGGCTTTCATTGGACTACCGCCACCACTCCAGCACGGTAGCACCACAACAACTATCTACAGAATCCATCTGACATAGAAGCTCGGGGTCAGGTTTGCTCTCTAGACACTCTCTGGACACTGCTGTAACACTTTATTTTACAGTCCTGTTCCAGACTTATACTAACACATTTAAACTTATGTGGAAACAACTCTTCAAAGCATGCATTGAGAATTTATAGTAGCTCCCTGGTATAAATGTTACATATAGTATACTCCCTGGTATAAATTTTACATATAGTAGCTCCCTGGTATAAATGTTACATATAGTATACTCCCTGGTATAAATGTTACATATAGTATACTCCCTGGTATACATGTTACATATAGTAGCTCCCTGGTATAAATGTTACATATAGTATACTCCCTGGTATAAATGTTACATATAGTAGCTCCCTGGTATAAATGGTACATATAGTAGCTCCCTGGTACAAATTGTACATATAGTAGCTCCCTGGTATACATTTTACATATAGTATACTGCCTGATATAAATGTTACATATAGTATACTCCCTGGTATAAATGTTACATATAGTATACTCCCTGGTATAAATGTTACATATAGTAGCTCCCTGGTATAAATGTTACATATAGTAGCTCCCTGGTATACATGTTACATATAGTAGCTCCCTGGTATAAATGTTACATATAGTATACTCCCTGGTATAAATGTTACATATAGTATACTCCCTGGTATAAATGTTACATATAGTAGCTCCCTGGTATAAATGTTACATATAGTATACTCCCTGGTATAAATGTTACATATAGTATACTCCCTGGTATAAATGTTACATATAGAATACTCCATGGTATAAATGTTACATATAGTATACTCCCTGGTATAAATGTTACATATAGTAGCTCCCTGGTATAAATGTTACATATAGTATACTCCCTGGTATAAATGTTACATATAGTATACTCCATGGTATAAATGTTACATTTAGTATACTCCCTGGTACAAATTTTACATATAGTATACTCCATGGTATAAATGTTACATATAGTATACTCCCTGGTATAAATGTTACATATAGAATACTCCATGGTATAAATGTTACATATAGAATACTCCATGGTATAAATGTTACATATAGTATACTCCCTGGTATAAATGTTACATATAGAATACTCCATGGTATAAATGTTACATATAGTATACTCCCTGGTATAAATGTTACATATAGTAGCTCCCTGGTATAAATGTTACATATAGTATACTCCCTGGTATAAATGTTACATATAGAATACTCCATGGTATAAATGTTACATATAGTATACTCCCTGGTACAAATTTTACATATAGTATACTCCATGGTATAAATGTTACATATAGTATACTCCCTGGTATAAATGTTACATATAGTAGCTCCCTGGTATAAATGTTACATATAGTATACTCCCTGGTATAAATGTTACATATAGTAGCTCCCTGGTATAAATGTTACATATAGTATACTCCCTGGTATAAATGTTACATATAGTATACTCCATGGTATAAATGTTACATTTAGTATACTCCCCGGTATAAATGTTACATATAGTATACTCCCTGGTATAAATGTTACATTTAGTATACTCCATGATATAAATGTTACATTTAGTATACTCCCTGGTACAAATGTTACATATAGTATACTCCCTGATATAAATGTTACATATAGTATACTCCCTGGTATAAATGTTACATATAGTATACTCCCTGGTATAAATGTTACATATAGTAGCTCCCTGGTATAAATGTTACATATAGTATACTCCCTGGTACAAATGTTACATATAGTATACTCCCTGGTATAAATGTTACATATAGTATACTCCCTGGTATAAATGTTACATATAGTATACTCCCTGGTACAAATTTTACATATAGTATACTCCATGGTATAAATGTTACATATAGTATACTCCCTGGTATAAATGTTACATATAGTAGCTCCCTGGTATAAATGTTACATATAGTATACTCCCTGGTATAAATGTTACATATAGTAGCTCCCTGGTATAAATGTTACATATAGTATACTCCCTGGTATAAATGTTACATATAGTATACTCCATGGTATAAATGTTACATTTAGTATACTCCCCGGTATAAATGTTACATATAGTATACTCCCTGGTATAAATGTTACATTTAGTATACTCCATGATATAAATGTTACATTTAGTATACTCCCTGGTACAAATGTTACATATAGTATACTCCATGATATAAATGTTACATATAGTATACTCCCTGGTATAAATGTTACATATAATATACTCCCTGGTACAAATTTTACATAAATAAAATTATACATAAAATTTTACATAAAGTATACCCCCTGGCACCTGCACTGTGATAGTCTCAGAGGTCCGTTAAAAGCGCAGAGAGCATCATGAAGAACAAGGAACACACCAGGCAGGTCCGAGATACTGTTGTGAAGAAGTTTAAAGCCGGATTTGGATACAAAAAGATTTCCCAAGCTTTAAACATCCCAAGGAGCACTGTGCAAGCGATAATATTGAAATGGAAGGAGTATCAGACCACTGCAAATCTACCAAGACCTGGCCGTCCCTCTAAACTTTCAGCTCATACAAGGAGAAGACTGATCAGAGATGCAGCAAAGAGGCCCATGATCACTCTGGATGAACTGCAGAGATCTACAGCTGAGGTGGGAGACTCTGTCCATATCACAACAATCAGTTGTATATTGCACAAATCTGGCCTTTATGGAAGAGTGGCAAGAAGAAAGCCATTTCTTAAAGATATCCATAAAAAGTGTCGTTTAAAGTTTGCCACAAGCCACCTGGGAGACACACCAAACATGTGGAAGAAGGTGCTCTGGTCAGATGAAACCAAAATTGAACTTTTTGGCAACAATGCAAAACGTTATGTTTGGCGTAAAAGCAACACAGCTCATCACACTGAACACACCATCCCCACTGTCAAACATGGTGGTGGCAGCATCATGGTTTGGGCCTGCTTTTCTTCAACAGGGACAGGGAAGATGGTTAAAATTGATGGGAAGATGGATGGAGCCAAATACAGGACCATTCTGGAAGAAAACCTGATGGAGTCTGCAAAAGACATGAGACTAGGACGGAGATTTGTCTTCCAACAAGACAATGATCCAAAACATAAAGCAAAATCTACAATGGAATGGTTCAAAAATAAACATATCCAGGTGTTAGAATGGCCAAGTCAAAGTCCAGACCTGAATCCAATCGAGAATCTGTGGAAAGAACTGAAAACTGCTGTTCACAAATGCTCTCCATCCAACCTCACTGAGCTCGAGCTGTTTTGCAAGGAGGAATGGGAAAAAATGTCAGACTCTCGATGTGCAAAACTGATAGAGACATACCCCAAGCGACTTACAGCTGTAATCGCAGCAAAAGGTGGCGCTACAAAGTATTAACTTAAGGGGTCTGAATAATTTTGCACGCCCAATTTTTCAGTTTTTGATTTGTTAAAAAAGTTAGAAATATCCAATAAATGTCGTTCCACTTCATGATTGTGTCCCACTTGTTGTTGATTCTTCACAAAAAAATACAGTTTTATATCTTTGTTTGAAGCCTGAAATGTGGCAAAAGGTCGCAAAGTTCAAGGGGGCCGAATACTTTCGCAAGGCACTGTAGTAGCTCCCTGGTATAAATGTTACATATAGTAGACTCCCTGGTATAAATGTTACATATTGTAGCTCCCACGGTGCTTATTCCAATGAATCCCACTCATGTCATCTGAAATTGTTATGTAATTACTATGTATTTTAACGTTCATTTCCCCATGTAGTGGCTGAGTAAATAGCAGGACTGTACAGTAAAGTGTCACTGAGGTTGTCTCTTGATGACTGTTTTGCCCAGCGTGCCTCTCCTGTCCTTTCTGGGCTCTTAACACTGTAAACACAGAGACGTTGATTAATGTACAGTAATCCTCTCTTTCTGTGGCTTAGCCCTCGTGTACAGGTGAGGGAGAGATAGTGAGGGAAGGAGAAAGAGATGGAGGGAAAGGGAGAGAGAGAGGGGGAGGGAAAGGGGGAGAGAGAGAGAGAGGGGGAGGGAAAGTGCATGATGTATGTGGACCGATCCTGAACTAAAGCATGACACGTTCCCTATTACACCAGGGCAAGAATAGGCACTACAGTAGCTGTTGACTATATGTAGGAAACACAACACAAGATGATGGTTTAAGTGCTGGCAACAGCATTCCACAAAAGCTGTCATGACATAATGTACGTTCTTAGCAGTTCAATAGAGTAATCCCTTTCAGCTTAATGAATTTTGTTTGGTTTTATTGCATTTTTGTTTTTGACCTGATCCCACCCCCCTAGAGACCCACAGTCCCATTCATTTCCTGGCTTAGCGAAAGAGAAAAGAATAGAACATTTTGTTTTTATATTTTTTTTACTTGCATCTTACATTTTATTTAGCATCTTACTGGCATACCATGCCAGACATAAAGACAGAACATGACGTAATGATAAAATAATGACAGGAGCAGAGAGTACATGTACAGGACAGTACGGTACTTTACAACCTAAGCCAGGTGTTTTCTAGCCTCACCATCTCAGACCCAATAGATGAGCCTCTCCCATTACATTATTCTCTTTCTGTCACCCTTACCTGGTCTGGATCTCTTTGAGAGATTTTTATGGTTCTTATTCTACCCAGCAATTCCATCAAGCTGGTGAACCTGTGTTCCATCTTCATAAGCACATGGCTAACAGCTGCCGGATTCATACATTTGGTAAGTGGCTGGGCGGGGGGGTTGGGCTACGGGGGGAGTAAGGGAGGTGAGAACTCCTAACGCTTGGTCCGAAAACAACCTCTAGCCCCTCCCTTCCCCCTGGATGTGTGGCAGATCTGAAGTGCTGAAGGGTCCCTGACCAACCCCTACTTCCTACCCCCCGGGGACTCCTGTATGTCCGAAATGATCGGATAGGTATGTAAGCAATACGGAACAAAATATATACAGTTGTGGGCACTAAAAATGTAGTTTAAAAAAAGAACCTACACTGGGATACCCTAGAGCGCCGTGTTGCTGGGATACCCTAGAGCGCCGTGTTGCTGGGATACCCTAGAGCGCTGTGTTGCTGGGATACCCTAGAGCGCTGTGTTGCTGGGATACCCTAGAGCGCCGTGTTGCTGGGTTACCCTAGAGCACCCATTACGGCAATAGTTCTGCCAGTACCAAAATACAAAATGTTCAGTGCCCGTAACTGTATGAAAATCCCCAGCCTTTTTGAAGGCAAGGTGAAGCAGAAAATGACCATATTGCTTAAACCTATCTGATCCTCTCAGATCCACAGCAGGGCCTAGGGGGTAGTGGCCCGGGCTTGATTTGGGAATCGGCATGTTAGTTAAAAAGGCTAGGTGGGCGCCATCTTTGTATAGCCCCCATCCACCCAGTTCAGATGTGCTGCCACCCGAGGGGAGGGGGCTAGGGATTGCCTTCGGACCGGCCAATAGAGGGTGTTTCCATGTGATGATGAAGAGTTAGGGGCGCTTTAATCAATCAGTAGAACTACAGATCAATGTCTGTCCTTTTTATCAGTGAAATGACAGCTCAATCAATCAACAATGTCTGTCCTTTTTTCAGTTTTTCTCTTATTTCTTACACACAGCTGGCTCAAGTTGTCAGTACATTTATGTCAATGGCTCAACCAACAGTACAATAACACACCAACTAATATAGCATTAGAACATGCAGGAGGATACCTCTAACCTCCTGACACTAGATGGCAGCATCAGCTCAATATTAAGGTTCCAGAAATGCTGCTTTGTCTGATCAGAGTGAAAGCACGATAGTTCAGCAGGGCCAGATTCAATCAAACTTGTGTTGAGAAGGTTATATGCAGGGCCTTTGTTTGCAAACTGCTGCCCTAAGTGTCAGAACCATGTCGTGTTCAGTTCAGTTCACTTGTTTCCGAACTGGAGGCACTAACCAGTGGAGGAGGTACTTGATAGTGTCACAGCTTCCTCAACCACGCCGGAAATGCATTAGTCCACTGGAAGACATGTTTGTTGGCTACTGTGTAAACTCTGCAATGCTGGCTTGATTGACTCTTAAGACCATGTTGATGGTAAGACAAACCTAGAGCACCTGCATGCACAGAACATATAGAACCTGCTTCAGGGGTTGTGATCAAAATCCTTCCAATGTTTTTGCTTAAGACTGACATTCTACCCTGTTCAAATCTCTTTCCCGCTCCCGTTTTTAGGTGGAAAACTCAGGGGATCCTTGGGAAAACTTCCAAAATTCCCAGTCACTTTCCTATTGGGAATGTGTCTACTTGCTCATGGTCACTATGTCAACAGTGGGCTACGGGGATGTCTATGCAAAAACCACCCTGGGACGCCTGTTCATGGTCTTCTTCATCCTTGGGGGTTTGGTAAAACAATGTTTTTCTCTCCCCTCCTCCCCCCTTTGCCCCCTTCCCCCCACCCCCAACCCGCCTGTCCCCATTTTCACACTATATAGAACTGTTATACCAGACAGAACAGTTAGTCTTTCAATGTCTTCATCAATGTTAGCAATGTTTACATAGCACTGTTAAGCTTACCGATTTTTATATGTACAGTATAAAGTGCATTCGGAAAGTACTCAGACCTCTTGACTTTTTCCACGTTTTGTTACGTTACAGGCTTATTCTAAAATTGATTAAAAACATTTTTTTGGTTGCTTCTGTGTGTCGCTCTGGATGGGAGTCTGTTAGATGACTAATGTGATGTAGTTATTGAGCGGCTTCACTGCAAGTATATTCTATGTTTTAAACATTCAATCAATCTACACACAATACCCCATAATGACAAAGCAAAAACTGTTTTTTATAAATTTGGGCATATGTATAAATAAATACAAAACTGAAATATCACAAGTATTCCGATCCTTTACTCAGTACTTTGTTGAAGCACCTTTGGCAGCGATTACTGCCTCAAGTCTTCTTGGGTATGATGCTACAAGCTTGGCACAATTGTATTTGGGGAGTTTCTCCCATTCTTCTGTGCAGATCCTCTCACGCTCTGTCAGGTTGGATGGGGTGCGTCACTGCATAGCTATTTTCAGGTCTCTTCAGAGATGTTCAAGGACACTCTGAGACTTGTCCCGAAGCCACTCCTGCGTTGTCTTGTCTGTGTGCTTAGAGTCATTGTCCTGTTGGAAGGTGAACCTTAACCCCCAGTCTGAGGTCCTGAGCGCTCATCAATGTACTCCCTGCCACTGAAAAACATCCCCACAGCATGATGCTGCCACCACCATGCTTCACCGTAGGGATGGTGCCAGGTTTCCTCCAAACGTGACGCTTGGCATTCAGACCAAATATTTCAATCTAGGTTTCATCAGACCTGAGCATTTTGTTTCTCATGGTCTGAGAATCTTTAGGTGCCTTTTGGCAAACTCCAAGCAGGCTGTCATGTGCCTTTTACTGAGGAGTGGCTTCCGTCTGGCCACTCTACCATAAAGGCCTGATTGGTGGAGCGCTGCAGAGATGGTTGTCCTTCTGGAAGGTTCTCCATCTCCGCAGAGGAGCTCTGGAGCTCTGTCAGTGACCATCGGGTTGTTGGTCACCTCCCTGCCCAAGGCCCTTCTCCCCTGATTGCTAAGTTTGGCAGGGCGGCCAGCTCTAGGAAGAGTCTTGGTGGTTCCAAATTTCTTCCATTTAAGAATGATGGAGGCCACTGTGTTCTTGGGGACCTTCAATGCTGCATACATTTTTTTGGTACACTTCCCCAGATCTGTGCCTCGAAACAATCCTGTCTCTGAGCTCTACAGACAATTCCTTCGACCTCATGGCTTGGTTTTTGCTCTGACATGCACTGTCAACTGTGGGACCTTACATACTGTAGACAGGTGTGTGCCTTTCCAAATCATGTCTAATCAATTGAATTTACCACAGGTGGACTCCAATCAAGTTGTAGAAACATCTCAAGGATGATGAATGGAAACAGGATGCACCTGTACTCAATTTCGAGTCTCATAGCAAAGGGTCTGAATAGTTATGTAAATAAGGTATTTCTGTTTTTATTATTAATACAATTACAAACATTTCTAAAAAACTGTTTTTGCTTTGTCATTATGGGTTATTGTGTGTAGATTGATGAGGAGGGAAAAATAATTTAATCAATTTTAACATAAGGCTGTAACGTAACAAAATGTGGAAAAAGTCAAGGGGTCTGAATACTTTCTGAAAGTGCTGTAAGTACCTGCTTAGGTTACTATTGATGCTATTTGTCTATTAGGACTATTGCTGTGATGCCTCCTGTAGTAGCCTACTGTATATTTGCACTTGACAATAGTCACTCATGTCTTGCTTCCCTCCCTATAGCTTGTGGATTGTATTTGTCTGAAGAGTAGAGTTATAAGATAATGTGCTACTAGCAGATTGATAATGCGGTTGTTGCTGTTCTTCTTAAAGCAGTCTGTTGTTTCAGGACTACCCCCTTCCTCTCGTGTCCCTCCCCACTATTCCAACAAACACAGTGGCAGGAAGACCAGGCCTAGGCCAGCCTGAGTGATACCATAGCGACCGCAGCTCTTTACACTCTGACATTTAACCCCCGTCAGAACAGCACCCCCTAGACGAAAATGGGCTCACTGCAGCTAAACAGATTTATGTTAGTTTAGACTGTTAGCCTGTAACTCGATCCATCTCATATGATCCAATAGAAGATGACCTCCAGCTGTTTGAGAGTGTGCCGTGTGGTTGTCATAGCGATGTAAAGAAAGAAAGAAAGAAAGAAAGAAAGAAAGAAAGAAAGAAAGAAACAGTGTTACTCTGTCTGGAGGCTGTTTAGGTCTGGCAGCAGTAGGTCTGTTTCCTATCAGGAGTGCCATTAAATTACTCCATTGTGGTGATTCTGTAAACCCAGATCAAACTCAAAGCAGCGCTCACATCAACCTCACATCGTAACATTATTTCCCCTGGATTTGGGTTTCGTGAGTATATTGGCTTAGTAAAAGGTTAATGGATAAAACAGTAATGAAATAGCTCAATAGTTCATGGTTAGCTGAACAGTTCGGTTGGTAGAGTGTAGCTCAGTTGGTAGTGTATGGCGCTTGCAATGGCAGGATTGTGGGTACGATTCCCAAGGGGGTCCAGTATGAAAATGTATGGATTCACTACTGTAAGTCGCTCTGGATAAGAGCGTCTGCTAAATGACTAAAATGTCAACATAAAAACAGTTAGCAAAAACCTGAACAGTTAGTGGATAGCTAAACATTAAGCAACAGCTCAATAGTTAGTGGACAGCTAAACATTAAGCAACAGCTCAAAAGTTTGTGAATAGTTATGCGGTTAGTTAAAGGCTCAAAACGGTTACAAAATAGATCATGGATAGCTGAACAGTTGGCACATAGCTCAACAGATAGTAGATAGCTAAATGGTTAGCAAACAGCTCAATAGTTAGTGGACAGCTAAACAGTAAGCAACAGCTTAACAGTTTGTGAATAGCTATAAGGTTAGCTAACTTCTCAAAAGGTTGGTGGTTAGCATGCAACTCAACAGGTAGTGGGTAGTTAAATGGATAGCAACAATCTAGACAGTTCGCTAAACGGTTTACAAACAAACACTTTGTGAATAACTAAACAGTTAGTGGGTAGATAAATGGCTAGTAAAAAGCTCAGCAGCTAAAGAGTTATCAAAAATGGCTAAACAGTGCTAGCGGGATATTGCTGTTGACATAGGCAGTTAAGAGAGAAGTACCTCCGGACAGGACAGGAGGCTGCAACTTTGCAAAATGCATCCAGCTCATTCCCACTGCCCTCCAAATGAGTCTTAATGTGTTTTGCAGCTGTGGACCATCAGGCCGGCCTGCTCAAATCAACCTGCCACATCATTGGTGTTTGTTGGACAAAACATGGCACATAGGTTTTTTTCCCCTCTTCTCTTTGCTACTTCCAGATGTTTTAGATCCTATCACAGATCAACCGTTGTTGGACGGCTGTGGCGATATTTACGCTTTACATTTTTTCTTCCCAAAACCCATGACCCTTAAAAACTGGGGTTTTCTTAATTAAAACGTTTTCTTTCCTATTTTTGCTCCCCAAATATTTTTTAAAAACTTTGATTGGGCAATGCATCTCACTATCTCTTAGTTTGTTCTCTTCTTTAAAGTGTCAGTGCTAAGTGAGAACTACAAGATAAACTTTTGGACACTCATCCCCCCAGTTTTTCAGCATTTGCACATTTATTTGATATCTTTAAACCCCCCCCCCCCCTCG